>NC_062217.1:89475769-89534786 GCF_902686445.1 Sciurus carolinensis | reverse complement strand
ATAGAAATTGTGATTAGAGAAAATAATGTAGTTTTCAAAGGTTTTAAAAAATAGCAACAAGAACTGGGAGGAAGAGAGCAAAATATGATAATAGCCTCATTGTTAATCTGTGAATTAAATTCATGTTTCTCTGAATAACTTAATGCCTCAGTTGTCTCAGTATTTTAATCCTTTTTTCTTAATTACAGGGTTGATTTGAAGTATTTTAACAACAATTTTAGATTCCTGCCAGATTTCCTTTTTTAAAAAAAACAGTTCACAAATTATTGAACCTAATATGTAATTAAAATGGTAGATTCACTTTTGTGGGGAATAAGTTCTCTTTCACTTTCTATCATTCTTTCTTTACACATGCATTCATTCAAGAGCTTTACTGATGTATAATTGTTATTAATTAAAGCAGCATATTTTTGGATACAATTGAATGATTCTGATTCAGCTACCATTTTGCCTTCTATTGATAGATATGATTTTCCTTTGGGATAACATCTAACTATGTGGAATGGTTAAGTTTTAGTAGTAACTCTGAAATTATTTTTAAATTTAGAATTTTTAATACTTTGTATTTCAATTTTAATATGTATCTGACAAAAATCTCAGTTCTTGGTAAGAACAAAAAATTATATAAATCTGGGAAATATATTTGGACATTTTTTGTATAGTTAGCATTTTTTTTTGTGAGTACCTCCTTTTGTAGGCACATTAAAATAGGTCATAAAATTACAAACATTTCCAATGTTTCAAGGGGTAGAAGAGTCTGATTAACATGTTTATCTTCCTTTAGATAAAAAAAATTAAGTGATGATTGAATCAGTTATGATTTATTAATGAGAAACCAAATACCAGCAAAAGTAACAAGGTTTAACAAACTTTGCTGACTGTTATGGTTTGGACCTAAGAGAGTCCACTGAAAAACTCATGTATCAGGCAATGTAACAATGCTCAGAGGTGAGGAGACTGGGTTACCATAGCTGTAAATTAGGCTGTGGATGAATCCACTTGGCAGGATTAATAATCTGAATGGACTACTGGGTGGTAATATTGAGCAAGTGGGATACTGGTGAAGAAGTAGGTCACGGGATAGCCTTCAATGCTAGCTTGTCCTTGGATTGTCTTCTCTCCACTTCTAGCTGCCATGGGTAGGGTGTTAATATACATATTTCCTTTAAAAGTGTTACAGCTTGCATTCTACAAGTGTGCTAAATAAGAAACAGCCCCAACGGAAATAAAAAATCACAGCATCAAAAGTTAAGCAACTCATGCAAATTATTTTTGCAAGGAATGGTCTAAATGTTGACAACCACCAGTGCCTATGTGACTTTCCTCAAAATTCCACAGGTACACTTGCCTTCTGCATTTGTTAGTTGAATAGAAATGCAAGATTTCTAAGGTTGGTTTGTGTAACTTTTTATATTGTTTAAGAGATTATCAACATTTAGGGAATATGAAATTATAATAATATATAATTATAATAATATATAATAATATATAATCAGTTGAATCTGATCCTTCATCAAACAATGTTGTCAATTTAGCCATTTTTCTTCCCTTAATCTGTTTTTAGTTCTACATATTTAATTCAGTGTTTAGCTTCTTTTTCATTACTAATTATAGCATTATAATTATAAATAGTAATTGGATTAGTCTTATTAGGAATTATTTTTATGGTTCTTTCGATTTATACTTAAAATTAGGATTCATTTGACATAATTATAAAAGCTTGGAATACAGTTTGCTCTTATTCATTCTCCAGTACTTCCCTTTCTCTTTTCTCCTCCCTCACTGTTCCCTTGCCTCCATTCTGCTGATTTTTCTGCCATTTACTATAGGTTATTTTTTCTAATAGTGTCTTGTATATGTTCATGATGGTGAGATACACTGCGGTATATTCATTCTTCTGCTCTTAACTTATCACCTTTCTCTCTATCACGGTCCACCAATCTTTCCTCTATTTTGATGGGATTCCCTCAACCTTTATTCTTTTGCTTTCTTTTTCCCATTTATTTTAGACTAGCCTTGGCATATCAGAGAAAACATTCAACTTTTGATTTTGGGGGACTGACTTATTTCACTTAGCATAATAGTTTCCATTTCCATCTATTTATCAACAATTACCATAATTTCATTTTTCATGACTGAGTAATATGCCATTATCTATATACACATTTTCTTTATCAATTCTGTTGAGGGCACCTAGGTTGGTTCAATACCTTGACAATTTTGAATTGTCTGCTACAAATATTGATATGACTGCATCACTACAGTGTGTAGATTTTCAATTTATATGAAATTTGGTTCATATGGTAGTTCTATTCCTAGTTTTTTGAGGAATCTCCATACTGTTTTCCAGAGTGTTTGCACCAGTTTGCAGTCTCATCAAAAATGTATGAATATATCTTTTTCCCCACATTCTTGTCAACCCTTAATATTACCTTTATTCTTATTAATTGCCATTCTGAATTGAATGAGATGGAATCTCAATGTAGTTTTCATCTGAATTTCCCTAGTTGCTAGAAATATTGAACTTTTCTTCAGACATTTGTTGACTGTGTATATTTCATCATTTGACAAGTGTCTGTTTAGATCTTTTGCCCATTTACTAATTAGGTTATTTGGTTTTTATTGCTAAGTTTTTTGAGTTTGTATATTCCAGATATTAATACCCTATCTGAGAAGCAGGTAGCAAAGATCTTCTCCTATTCTGTAGGCTCAAACTTCATTCTCTTGTCTTCTTTGTTGTTCAGAATCTTTTTAATTTGGTGCCATTGCACTTATTGAATATTGTTATGGTTTGGATGTGAGGTGTCCCCAAAAAGCTCATGTATGAGACAAGGCAAGTATAGTCAGAGGAGAAATGATGGGGTTGTGAGAGTCTAAACCCAATCAGTGAATTAATCCCCTGATAGGAATTGAATGATAACTGAATTGGAAAGATATGACTGAAAGAGGGGCATTCGGGCATGACTTTGAGGTACATACTTGTATCTGGCAATGGAGACCTCTCCTCTTCCAGATCATCACGTGAGATGTTTCCCTCCACCATGCTCTTCTGCCATGATGTTCAGGCCTCACCGTGAACCCCAAGGAATGGAGCTGGCCTTCTATGAACTAAGACTTCTGAAACCATGAGCTCCTAAATAATCTACAGTTGTTCTATTTGGGTCTTTCATTTGCAGTAGCAAAATGCTGACTAAAACAAATATAATTTTATTTCTTAACACTTTAGGAATCACGTTAAAGAAATTGGTTCCTGTGCTGACTTGTCAGAGTGTTGGGCCTACATTTTCTTCTTGGAATTGTAGAGTTTCTATTTCATAGTTCTTTGATCCACTTTGAGTTTTATGTCGGGTAAGAGGGGTTGAATTTTATTCTTCTATACACAGATTCCTAGTTTCCCAGCTCCATTTAGTGTCTGTGTTCATATTTTCTTTTTCATCTCTAATTTTGTTAATTTGAGATTTCTCTATTTATGTTAGTTTGGTCAAGGGTTTATCAATTTTTTAAACTCTTTCTGTTGTTTTTACTCAATTTGATTGAGTTCAAATCTGATTTTAATTATTTGTTGTCTTCTATTGATTTGCTCTTTGTTTGTTCTTCTTTTTCTAGGTTTTTGAGATGTAGTATTAAGTAATTTATTTGTATGCTTTTGTCACATTTGCCTAGTATCAGATAACAGTTTTTATGTGGTTATCTCCATGTTTTATATTCTATTCCATTGGTCTTCATGTCTGTTTTGGTGTGAATAGCATGCTGTTTTTATTACTATAACTCTGTAGTATAATTTGAGGTCTGATATTGTAATGCTTCCAACATTGAACTTTTTGCTGAAGATTGCATTCACTCTTTGGAGTTTCTTACTTTTCTAAATGAAATTTAGAACTGCTTTTTCTAGTTCTCTGAAGAATTTCACTGATATTTTTATGGAGATTACATTGAATCTGAGTAATGATTTCCATAGGATGCCATTTGGATAATGTTATTTCTGCCTACCCAAGAGTATGAATTATCTTTCTACCTTCAAAGGTCTTCTTCAATTTCTTTCTTCAGCATTCTATCATTTCCATTGTAGAAGTCCTTCACATTCTTCATTAGATTAATTGCCAAATATTTCTTTGTGTTATTGTGAAATGGATAATTTTCTTTTTTCCAGCAGGTTTATTAATCTGTATGGGAAAGTGATTAATTTATATATGTTGATCTTCTACCCTACCATTTAGTAAAAGTGTTTATTATTCTTGAACTGTTTTGGTGGAGTTTTTTGAGTCTTTTAAATATAGAATTATGTCATCAACAAACAGATAATTTTGGGTTCTTTTTTAATATTCAATTTCCTTCTGTTGTATAATTTCTCTGGCAAGAGTCTCAACAACTATGTAAGAGTGTTCTTTTTGTATTGTTTCTGTTTTCAGAGGAAATGCTTTTTCTCCCTTCTGCATGGTATTTGCCTTTGGTTTGTCATATACAGCCTTTGCAATATGAAGTTATTTCCTTATATCCGTGGTTAATATTGGTTAAGAGAATCATGCAACAACAAGATATATTACTTGTAAATATTTCCTCCCCAAGCAATGGTGCATTTACATACATAAATCAAACTCTTCTCAATATTGAGAACCAAAAAGACCACAAAACAATAACACTGGATGATTTGTCACATCTCTCTCACCACTACATTGATCATCTGTACATAAAATAACTAATATTCAGAAATAAAAAATACTATTGATCAAATGGACATAACAGACTTCTATAGAATGTCTAATTCATCAGTGACTGAATTCACTTTCTTAGCAGTGCCATAAAACATTTTCTAATAGATCATATTTTTAGTCAATAAGGAAATCTTAATTTTAATTTTGAATGGGTGCTGAACTTTGTCAAATACATTTTCTGCATCTATTGAGATTATGTGATTAAGTCTACTTATGTGGGAATTACATTTATTAATTTCCTATGTTGAACCAAATTGCAGCCTTGGGATAAACCCCACTTGGTCATGTTGCACAATCTTTTTAATGTATTTTGTATTCAATTTGATGATATATTATCAAGATTTCTTGCACTATATTCATTAAAGTATATTTTCTTTCCTTAATGTGTCTCTGTCAGGTTTTCATATCAGGTGACACAGGCTTCGTAGAATGAGTTTAGTAATTTTCCTTCATTTTCCATTTCATGGAATAATGTAAAGAGGTTTGGCATTACTTCTTCATTAAAGGTCTAGTGGACCTTGGCTAAGAATCCATCCAGTCCTGGGTTTTTGATATCTTTTGATAGTTTTTGATAGTTCTTTGATTGTTTTTTCTTTGACCAGCTGTTTCAATTTCACTACTTGGTATTTATGTTTCCTATATCCTTATGGCTCAATTTGTGTAGGACAAGGGTGTCTAGGAATTTGTTAATACCGTCAAGATTTTCTAGCTTATTAGAGTATAAATTTTATAGTTACTTATGATCCACTAAATATTAGTAGTGTCAGTGTTAATATTTCCCTTTTCATCTCTAATTTTGTTAATTTGGGATTTCTCTATTTAGGTTAGTCTGGTCAAGGGTTTATCAATTTATTTGACCCTTTCTAGTGTTTTTCCTCAATTTGATTGAGTTCAGCTCTGATTTTAATTATTTCTTGTCTTCTATTGATTTTCTTTTGTTCTTCTTTCTCCAAGTTTAATTCTATTACTTTAATATTAGAACTCAGGGCTATAAATTTTCCTCTTAGAACTATATCCACACAGTCCCAGAAATTTTGATATGTTGTATCATTAGTCTCATTTGTTTTTAAGAATTTGTATTGGTCCCTCGATTTTTTCTGTTACCTATCTGTCATTAAAAAGTAAATTAGTGAGGCTAGGGTGGTGACTCACTGGTAGAGCACTTACCTAGCACATGTGAGGCACTGAGTTCAATCTTCAGCACCACATAAAAAATAAATAAATAAAATAAAGTTTTAAAAAGTGAATATGTCACTAGGTAGTAGAGAGGACTCTATTTTTTTATTTTGTAATTGGTTTTTAATTGCATTGAATTATGATCTGTTACAATGCAAAGCATTATATCCATTGTTTTGTTATTTAAAGATTTCCTTGTTGACCGAAAATATGATCTATTAGAAAATGTTTTGTGCCACTGATCAGTAAGTGAATTCAGTCATTGATGAATTAGATGTTTTATAAAGGTCCATTATGTCCATTTGATTAATAGTATTTTTTTAGTTCTGAAGTGTCCTTACTTATTTTATGTATAGATGATCAATACAGTGGTGAGAGAGATGTGATAAATCCAGTGTTATTGTTTTGTGGTCTTTTTGTTTCTCGATAATGAGAAGAGTTTGTTTTATGTATGTAAATGCACCATTGCGTGGGGAATAAATATTTACAAATATTATATCTTGCTGTTGGGTAATCCTCTTAACCAGTATGAAGTGACTTTGTTTCTTATAAATAATTTTGTCTTGAATTCCACTCTGACTGATATAACCAGTCCTGCTATTCTATAAGTAACATTTGCATAGCATATATTTACCCATCTTTATCTATAAGTTGAATCTCTTGAAAACACCATAATTTTGTATATTTTTTTGCTGAATTTTTAAACCTATGTCTTTTGATAGAAGAGTTTAAACAGATTAAATTCAATATTATTACAAATTTTTTAATTTTCCATTTGTTCATTTTAGATATACATATCAATAGTGGGGATTTTGACATATACAGAGTATAATTTATTCTAATTAGGATCCCATCATTATGGTTGTACATGACATGGAGTTACACTGGTCATGAATTCATATATGAGCAAAAGAAAGTCATGTCCAATTAGTTCTACTCTTTCCTATTCCCATTCTGTCTTCCTTACATTTATTTCCCTTTGTCTAATCCAATGAACTTCTATTCTTTCCCTACCCTACCCTCCCTCCCTTGTTTTGAGTAGCATCCACATATCAGAAAGAACATTCAGCTTTTGGTTTTAGTTTATTTTACTTAGCATGAGTGTCTCTACTTCCATTTATTTACCAGCAAATGCCACAAATTCCTTCTCTTTTATGGCTGAGTAGTATTCCACTGTGTATGTACCACATTTTACTTATCCATTCAACTGTTGAAGAGTACCTAGTTTGCTTCTATAGTTTGGCTATTGTGAATTGAGCTGCTATAAACTTTGATGTGACTGTTTCACTATAGTATGCTGATTTTAAGTCCTTTGGGTATAAACCAAGGAGTGGTATAACTGGATCAAAGGGTGTTTTCCTTCCAAGTTTTCTAAGGAATCTCAATACTGCTTTCTGTAGTGGTTGAACCAATTTTAAGTCCTACCAGCAATGTATAAGTGTACCTATTTCCCTACATCCTCTCCAACATGTATTGTTACTTGTATTCTTAATAAATTGCCATTCTGAGAGGTGTGAGATGGAATCTCAGTGTAGTGTTAATTTATATTCCTCTAATTGACAGAGATATTGACATTTTTTCATATATTTGTTGGGCATTAGCATTTTTTCTTCTGTGAAGTACCTCTTCAGTTTTGTTGCCCAATTATTTATTGAGCTATTTTGGAGGAGTGTTAAGATTTTTGAGTGCTTTGAATATTCTGGAGATTAATACTCTATCTTAGGTTCAGGTGATAAAGATTTTATCCCATCTGTAGGCTCTCTTTTCATGTTCTTGATTGTTTCCTTTGCTGTGAAGAAGCTTTTAGTTTGATACCATCTCATTCATCGATTCTTTTTTTGTAGTTGGGGAGGTAACAAGGATTGGATTGAGGGGCACTCAACCACTGAGCCACATTCCCACCTCTTTTTTGTGTGTTTTATTTAGAGAAAGGGTCTCAATGAGTTACTTAGCACCTCTCCTTTCCTAAGGTGGATCTTTGAACTCTCTGTCCTCCTGCCTCAGTCTCCTGAGTCACTTGGATTACAGGCATGCTCCACTGTGACTGGCTCATTGATTTTTTATTTTACTTCTTGCACAATAAGACCTTAGGGGTCTTATTGAGGATGTTTATTTCTAAGTCAATGTAATAGAGAGTTGGACCTATAGTTTCTCCTAGTACATATAGGAGATGCTTAGGTCTGATGCGTAGGTCATTGATCCATTTTGAGTTGAATTTTGTGCAGGGTGAGAGATAAGGGTTTGATTTCATTCTGCTGCATTTGGATTTCCAGTTTACCCAGCACCGTTTGTTAAAGAGGCTATATTTTCTATGATGTATTTTTATGTCAGTTTGTATAACTGTATTTATGGGGGGGGTGTTTTTGTGTCTTCTATTCTGTCCATTGGTCTTTATGTCTGTTTTTATGCCAATACCATGCAGTTTTTGTTACTATAATTCTGTAGCATAATTTTAAATCTGGCATTGTGATGCTTCCTGCATCACTTTTCTTGCTAAGAAATTCTTTGGCCATTCTGGGCCTCTTGTGTTTCCAGATGAATTTTATGACTGCTTTTCTGAGTTCTGTGAAGAACATCTTTGGGTTGTTAATGAGAATTGCATTAAATCTGTGTGACACTTTTGGTAGTATGACCACTCTGAAAATATTAATTCTGCCTTTCCAAGATACGGGAGGTCTTTCCATTTCCTAAGGTCTTCAATTTCTTTCTTAGTGTTCTGTAGTTTTCATTGAAGAGGTCTTTCACCTCTTTTGTTAGATCAATTCCAGGTACTTTAATTTTCTTTTTTGAGGTTATTGTGAATGGGATAGTTTTACTTATTGCTCTTTCAACTGATTCATCATTGATAATTAATTAAGGAAGATAATTAATTTATGGGTATTAATTTTGTATTCTTCTACTTTGTTGAATTCATTTATGAGATCTATAAGCATTTTGGTGAATCAGGGGTCTTCTAAGCATAGAATCATGTCATTGACATATAGGGATTCTTTGAGCTTTTCTTTGCATATTTGTATCTATTTAATTTATTTTGTCTAATTGCTGTAACTAGGGTTTCAAGGACTATGTTGAATAAGATTGGTGAAACAGAGCATTCCTATCTTCTTACTATTTCTAGAGGGAATGCTTTCAACTTTTCTCCATTTATAATGATATTGGCCTTGGTTTTAGCACATATAGCTTTTACAATGCTGAGACATACTCCTATTATCCATATTTTTCTTCTATTTTGAGCATGAATGGATGTTGAATTTTGTCAAATGCTTTTTCTGCATATATTGAGATAATCATGTGATTCTTGTCTTTAAGTCTATTGATGTGATGAATTACATTTATTGATTTACATCTGTTGAACCAATCTTTCATCCCTTGAATGAACCTCAATTGATTATGATGAACTATTTTTTAAACATTTTTCTATATTCAGTTTATCAGTATTTTATTAAGAATTTTTTCATCTATGTTCAACAGGAGTATCTGTCTGATATTTTCTTTCCTCAATATGTCTTTGTTTGAGTTTGGCATCAGGGTGATATTAACTTCATAGAATGAGTTTGGAAGGGTTCTCTTCTTTTCTATTTTATGAAACAATTTGAAGAGGATTGGTGTAAGTTTTTCCTTGAATATCCAGTATAATGTGACAGAGAATCCATGTGGTCCTGGGCTTTTCTTTGTTGGTAGTCTTCTGATGGCATGTTTAATTTTATTGCTTGAAATTCATCTGCCACATTTTCTGTCCTGCTGATCTGATTCAATTTGGGTAGATCATGTGTCTAGAAATTTGTTGATGTCTTCATGATTTTCTATTTTATTGGATTATGGAATTTCAAGCTAGTTTCTAATTATCGTATGTATTTCAGTGGTGTCCATTTTGATATTACCTTTTTCATCACAAACTTTAGTAAGTTGGTTTTTCTCTCCCTTTTTCTTTGTTAGCTTGGCTAAGGGTTTATCAATTTAACTTTTTTCTGAGTACAACTTTCTGTTTCATTGATTGTTTGATTTTTTCCCTTCAATTTCATTGATTTCACCTATTATTTTCATTATTTCCTGTCTTCTACTGCGTTCAGTTTGCTACTCATTTAGTGAATGAGCTGAATGCAATGAATTTTCCTCTTAGCACTGACTTCATAGTGTCCCAATGATTTTGATATGTTCTGTCATTATTCTTATTTACCTCTCAGAATTTTTATTTCATCCCTGATTTCTTCAGTTAACATTTGGTCATTCAATAGTGTATTATTTAGCCTCGAGGTGTTAGAGTAGCTTCTATTTTTTATTCTTTATTGATTTCTAATCTTATTCTATTATGATCTGATAAGATGCAAAGTATTATTCTCTATTTTTTTCTATTTGCTAAGAGTTGCTTTTTGGCCTAAGATATGGTCTATTACAGAGTGAGATGTATGTGCATTTAATCATTGATGGATTAAATATTTTATATATGTTAAGTCTAAAGCATAAACTGTAATTTTTAGTTCAAGACTTCTTTATTTGGTTTTTTAAATACATGTAAGTATATGTTTATTTTTCAATTTTTTAAATGTTATTTGTTCTAATTAGTTGTATATGACAGTAGAGTACATTTATGCATTTTTATAGATTATACCTAAACAGACTGTAATCTCTCATTTTTCTGATTATGCATATTGCAGGATTACCTCTGTCATGCAGTCATATGTACATGAGGTAATAATATATGTTTTTATTTGGTTTTTGTTAGGAAGTCATATTGAGTTGTGAGAGAAGCATGTAAAAGTAAACCAGCATTATTGTTTGTGATCTATTTGATTCATAAAAATCAGATGGGTTTATTTGAGGTATGTAGATGCTCCATTTCTTGGGTCATAAATATTTAACATTGTTATGTCTTGTTGATGTATATGTCCCTTAGGTAGTACCCAATGTCCTTGTCTCTTATGATTAATTTTGACTTGAAGTCCAATTTTTCTGATAGGACACAAACCCCTGCTTGTTTATGAGATCCATGTGAATGATAAGTTTTTCCCATTTATCATGTTCACTCTGTGAATGTCTTTGCCTAAGAGGTGAGTCTCTTGGAGGCAACATAATGTTGAGTCTTGTTTTTTTATCCAACATACCAGTCTATGTCTTTTGATTGTTGAGTTTAGGTCTTTTATATTCAATGTAACTATTGAGAAGTAATTTTTATTTCCTGTCATTTTGATTTATTTCTGGCTTTTAATTTGAATTACTTTCTCCTGTGATTAACTATTCTAGTATAGTTTTCCCTTCGCTTGTTTTAAGTTTTATTTTTTATTTCTTCTTCATGAGATATTTTGTTGAGTGTTTTGTAGTGAAGTCTTTCTAGATGTGTATTCTTTTAACTTTTTTTTAAAGGAAGCTTTTTATTTCATCATAAATTTTGAAACTTAATTTTCCAGGCTTGGCATCCATTTGCTTTCATTGCTTGTTATATATTATTCTAACACCTCCTAGTTTTAAGGGTCGGTTTTGAAAAAAATCAGCTGAGATCAATATTGGTTTTTCTCCAAATGTGAATTGTCATTTTTCTCATGGAGTTATTACAATTCTATCCATATTCTGTATGTTGGGCATTTTCATAATAATGTGCTTGTTGTAATTTTGTAGATTGGGGGCCATATATGCCTTCTGTATTTTATTTTCTATTTCATTCTTTTCAGATATTCATTTTTTTTAAGATATTGCTTCATAAAACTGTACTATCATTTGGTACTATCCTGAGCTTTCATTTATCCCAATAAATCTTAAATTTTGCTTTTTCTATTATTCCATATATCTTGGAATTTCTGTCTATGGTCTCTTAACATCTCTTCTCCATGGTCAACTTTATTTTGAAGTTTATATATTTTGTCTTGCTTGCCTGAAATTTGTCTTCCAAGAGATTCTTTCCCATAAATTTTTAATTTGGCTTATGAATTTCTTCATTTTGAAGATTTGCACCTTTTTTTTTTCAGAATTTCTATCTCTTTATTGAAATGATCTTTTTCTTTTCTGTATTTTCTTCCTTACATTGTCCTTTATCTCACAGATCAATTTGCCTATGAACATTTTTATCTTTTCTTACATTTATTCCATCATGGTATTATTGAATTCTGTTATTGAAGTATTTTGATTGTTTGGGGTGGTTTGTTCCCTTGCTTTTTCATGTTGTTTCTGTGTCTACACATCTTACAGTTGAGTTTGCTCCAGTAGAGTTTCTACCCTGTGAACGTATATTGTCCCTGAAGGTTTCCAATACCTTACAGTTTAGGGGGAGGAAGATAATAATAACAACAGATACAAACAATTTAAAATATTAAAGCAAAGGACACTTGCTATGAAATCTACAATGTATATTGCCACAATAATCAGAAATACTATGATCATAGTATTTTGCACCCTTTACAAAAGGGTATAAAATTTGCGTGGTTAATAGTATTAAACACAAGTGATGTAGTTTTGATGATTATGAGCAAGGTGAAGAAAAAATAAAAGTAAAAAAATTAATCTAAGAGTGAAAGATAGATCTAAAGAAATGGGAATAGGAAAAGGAAAAGAGAGAAAGGGAGTGAGGGAAAAAGATAAATGTGAGAAAAAAGTGTATAACTTAAAAATTGGAAAAAAAAGAAATTAAAAAAACAAAATCAATATGTACTAATCAAACATGTTGGTCCTTAAAATATCGATCCATGGAAAATAATTTCCTTCAAAAAATACTCAAAATGAGAAAAATTAATATATGAATATGTATAACTATCTAGTTAAAAATACAATGAATTAAGAGGAACGAAAAGAGATGGGGTAGAAAGGGGTTTGCCAATTCAAGAGGTAAATAGGGCAAAGGCAGGGGTAATGTAGGATGAGTTTATGAGGTAGGAGAAGAAAAATAGACACAAAAGAATTAAAGAATGAGCAACAGTGAGAATAATAGAGTTTGGTAGTTAGAAAGAAAAAAGAGAAAAAGAGAAACAAAGGAAAACAGTTGTGAAAGAAATAATAGAAAATCAATCCAAAATAACTAATCACAAACCCTAACCCTCAAAAAATAAAGCATGGAAAAATAACTAAATTCGAGAAATGATAAAAATAAAAAAGCAGAAACAAATGTGTATGTGTACAAAGGTATATGTGTCTATGATTTATCAATCAGTACACATTCAAAACAAAATACTCCAGAACAAAAACAGAAACAGAATAACACAGTAGTCAATGAGTGTACATCTCCCTAGTCTGTGCCAAACTATCTTTCTGTTTCTCAGCTCCCCTTCTCAGTGAGATGCAGTGAGGAGTTGAGGAAGATACTTTTGACTTCAATTCTAGGTTATAGTTGCCACTGAGTTCTATGAGATGAGTTTCTACAAAAGAAGCTCCTAGGGATGGGGATTTGATCTGGCATTGTCCCAGGTGCTTTATTGTGTGGGGAACTTTGGGGTGTTAATAAATCAATGCACTTCTAGGACTGTACCTCACTACTGTCCCTGAGGCACCACTAGTGGGAAAGAGGAGTCAGTTCCTTGCCAGTTCTGATGTTCAGGGATACTGCAGTTTTTGGCCTCTCAAGGACTGTTCCCAAGAACTGAGCTCAGTCACTGCCCACTCAGATTCTCCCTGCCACTGTCAGAGTTCAGGACTAGGGGAGGGCAGGTTTTCTCAGCCTCTCTGATCTGTTTTGCCACCAGGAAAAATGGTCTCCATTCCAGAAATTCTTTATGTCAGATTTTCTCCTGATTTGCTAGGCTCAGTTTATATCTTGCAATTGGATTCTTCCAGATTCATGTATTGGACTCAGCCCCAAACACAGATCTATGATCCCAGTCTGAGATCACTCTGCTGTTGCTCAGAGGTACTAAAATGTCTCCAGTTTGAGCTCCCTGTGTGCTGTAGGAAGATCATGACATTCATGCACTAGTTCAATAACTAACTAGCCTCTGGGTTGGCCCAGGGCAGGCTGCCCTTCTGAACCTGTGATTCCTCAAAGAGTTTCCCAGCACTTCTTGGTCTTTTCAACCTTGTGTATTAATTTTTTCTGCTCCTTCCAGGACCTCAGATACCATTCTGTTCCTTAGCCTTGTCTGATGTATCCAAAACTTCCCAGTCTTCAAGGCTTTCAGTCCAATATGGAGTATCAGGGCAATTTTTTTTTTCAATCACTTATAGAGAAATAGTTTCCTTGCTGTTTGAGTCCTAAGTCACTGAGGTGTGAGAAAAGCCACTTCCTGCAATCTTCTTTCCCCCAAGATGATTTTTTAATTCCTGAAATTTTGATTTATTACTAATGTTTAATTCAGACTTCTTTCACCATTAATTGACTATTTTTCTTTTTTTGTGTGGGGGGAGTACCAGGGACTGAACTCAGGGGCACTTTACCACGAGCCACATTCCCAGCCCTATTTTGTATTTATTTAGAGAAAGGATCTCACTGAGTTGCTTATTGCCTTGCTTTTGCTGAGGCTGACTTTGAACTCGTGATCCTCCAGCCTCCACTTCCCAAATTGCTGGGATTACAGGTGTGAGACACCTCACCTGGCCAGTTCTACAGATGTTTGAGAAACACCTACTATGTGACTGGCATTATCTAAGGGAGAACTTAGTTAACCTTCATTAAAAATGTGAAAATGGAGAGAGTGAGCTCTCCAAGTGGCTTCTCTGATGAAGTGTAAATATGGGTATTAATGACCATTCTCTACCACACTGAGAACCCAAAATAAACAGTGAAGTTTTCAGTGAGGTCCCTTGAACATAATTAGTGTTCAAGAATTTCCATTATAACACAATGGACAAAATGATATGTAGATGGAATATGTAGAGGGTATGGTTTTTGAGTGTCATAGGAAACATCAAGGGATGTTCAGATACATGACATTAAATATGAAATAGAAAAACATTTAATATATTTTAAATCTATACATAAATATATCTGAATGACTACAAAAACATCAGGAGTTAGCCTAGCAGCATGGGGTAAAAGCACTTCTGTCAAAAGCAATAAACCTAACACGAGTGGTGAAAGAACTCTACAAGAAAAACTGTAGAATATTTAAGAAAGAAATTGAAGAAGACATAAGAAGATGGAAAGACCTTCCATGCTCAAAGATTGGCAGAATTAATATTGTCAGAATGGTCATATTACCAAAAACAATGTACAGATTCAATGCAATCCCCCTCAAAATACCAATGATATTCTTCACAGAACTAGAAAAATGTTCCAAAACTCAGTTGGAAAAATAAAAGTCACAAAATAGACAAAGCAATTCTAATCCAAAAAATCAATAGTGGAGGCATCACAACACCTGACTTGAAATGTACTACAGAACTATAGTGAATAAAAATGAATGGTAATGGTATAAAAACAGAAACATAAACTAGTGATGCAGAATAGAAGACAGGGAAAAACCCACACTGGTAGGGTCATCTAATCCCTGATAAAAGAGCCCAAATCGTACATTGGATAAAAGACAGCCTCTTTAACAAATGCAGCTGGGAAAACTATTTATCTATATGTAAAAAAAATGAAACAGAATTCCTATCTTTCAACCTGCACTAAAATCATCTCAAAATGGATCAAAGGCCTTGAAATTAGATGAGAAACTATGCAACTGCTAGAAGGAAACATAGGTTCAACACTAGCATATAGGCACAGTCACTAACTTTTTCAGTATGATGCCTAAAGCTTAGGAAATAATGCCAAGAGCCAATAAATGGAATGTCATCAAAAATAAAAGACAACTTCTGCACAGCAAAGTAAACAATTCAAAATGTGAGAAAAACATACAGAATGGGAAAAATCTTTGCTAGCTACTCCTAAGAGGAGAAGAGTGAACAGTGTTCTGATAAGAAAGGGATAGATAGTTCAAGCTACATGTCAATTAAAATGAGTAGTGGCATCATTATGGACAAGTGCGTATATCATGATCTACCAGTTCAGACTGATAGGGTGTCTGGTGACTTATATTTTAGCATTACTTAGAATGCTCTCAAGTATTCACTAAACTGCAGGGATAGGTTAGTCATGCAGTCCAAGTTCCTGGATGAAAAACAAACTGGATACTGTATCTGGCTACACTGGATAATAGATGTCCCCCTAATGCCTGGCAGAACATGGCTTTCTTCTATGACTAATGTGTTCCCCAAGCAGAGAAAGGGGTACAGCCATTTCCACATTCTCTGTCCTTTCACACCTTTTCCTGGTCTATTCTTACTCATTTACATGTGGGAAAAGAACCTCAAAATTAATAGTTACATGGGTCCCAAAATATCTACTAAAATTATCTGGGTATAGGAAGGATTGAGTAGAACTTCCCATTGTCTTGGTGCTTGCAGCATGTATTAAGGTCTGCAAATTTATCAAGTTTTAATTGTCTATAGTTGAGTCACCTTCCAAGGTGACCATTACAGAGTAGCAGTGGCTCAAATTTGGATACACACCTTAGCCAGGGCTATGAAAGTCTGGCAGGATTGAAATTAGTAGTTTATCTCACCACACATTTCAACATTTCAAACCTGAGAGTTACAGTGCCTAGCCACCAGGACACATACCTGGCATTCATATGCTACCTTCCAGGCTAGTGTCCCCAGGTCTCATGCTGGCAGAGGAGCTGCAAGATATCAGCAGACCACTCCCTGGTCCAAAGGGCCAACAGAGAAGCTGGGCAAGCTCAAGACTTGAGCCCTTTTGTGTCCTGGAGCTGTGCGCCACAGGGAAGGGTGGAAATGAGTGCAGCAAACAAAGGGGTCCCTCAGGAACCCCCAGGTACCAGGAAACCCTGGGCACACTGCAGCCACCTCCAAGTTGCATCAGGCAATGCCCCTGATTCCCACCAAAACTTCAGGCCTCTTGAATCAACTCCTCTAAAGCCAAGACTTTCAGAAAAAAGTAAGAGCCCCATTGGGTCAGGACAAACATAAATAGCAACCACCAACACCCAAACCACCTCTCAGTGAAGAGAAATTATGGGTTCTTCTCAACCTGCTGCAAAACTCACATGGGACTCAGAGGTAGAAGGCCCTGCTAGTATCTGTACCAACTCCTTCCACAGACCCCCGCAGGCCTCTCTTCACCTTGCATGTCCATTCAGAGGGATGTACAGGCCAGGGATGGACAAAATTGTCCATCCTCACGAGGAAGGCCATGGAGAAAGGGAGCTACAACCATCCTGATTCCAACGTACAAACCTGTTGAGAAGAAGGAGCCTGACAATTCTTCTTTGAGCACTCCCACTCCTCTTGCCCCATCTGGATGAGAGTCTCTCTCTTTCCCAACACACACATGCCATCACTTTCCCTGTCCTTTACATGGACTCTGAGAATTTTCCAGTTCTCTTTCAACAGCAAAAGAGTGAAGTGTCCTTTTGGGACTCAGTCTCTTTTTCCATGGTCTGTTCTCAGCCCTTGTGGGGCTGTTAGTTAATGGGGTTGCCCAATAGTGGTGCCCTCAGCTGGCTTTCATGCTTCCAGTGTAGCATCAAGTCCCCATGGACATTTCCTGGGAGGGCCTTGCCCTGATACCTAGGCAAATTTGGGTGCATGGACTCTAGGAGTTCTGGACAGGTGAGGAGGTTGTGTAATGTCCATGAATCTCGGCATCCCTGCTATCTCAGATACCCCTGATGCTTAAGCAACCAGGGAACTTGATGTCACCAGGGACCCCATTCCAAGACAAGTATGGTATTTGAAGAGTTGAGATGCCAACCTTGATTATACTGCCTGTGCTGCCCTCCCAGGCTCCCTCCCCTAAGGTCTTATGGGGAAACCCTCTTACTGTAATTCATTAAGGGTTTTACGTCTGCTGACATTCTTCTGCTGTTTTGGAGGGTCTTCCTCTTCCTAGCACATGTATGAACCTTTGGGGAGTTTTCCAACCTGAATTTTTCACATTTTCTCTCTCTCTACTCATATTCAGTTCTTCCCCACTGGCACTTCCTTCAAAATACATTTATGTACTTGTTTCTCTCTTTCTTTTGGGGAGATGAAGATATCTCTGTTAGATGCCTCTCTTTCATCATTCAAAAATCCCTCTGAACATTACTTCATTTCATTTCTTCTACATGTTTTTATAAACGTGATGATCCAAAAAACGAATGTTGTTATCTGTCCTTTCACATTTTTTCTGTGCCAATTTAGTGCTGAATCTTCTCACATAGAATGACCCTTTAAGGGTCTGTGCCTGTTAAGAAATCTAATAAATTCAATAATTGAAGTAACTTCTATCCCTATTCTATCTTTCCACCTGGACTGCCTGCTACCTTATCTCTATGGCAGTATCTCATATGCATGCTAAATTCTTTGTTTTTGGAGAACATGGAAACTTCTTGCTTATCCTCTGTCACTTTCATCAGGGATTTTAATGCCTTCTTGAAACTTATGTGAGATTCACACAGTAATGTTCTGGTTTTCAAAATGGTTTTATACTTAGGTACATACACTTTAATTATAAAGTTTACTGTTATAAATAATGTATGTCACACAACCCACAAATAATTATAAAGCACACAATACAGTTAATTGTAAATTCCTTATAGACATTTGATCGTTAACGTAGGCTTTTGCTAATTTTTCACAAACGTTTTTCTCTTGGCATCTCAATGTTCCAACTGATACATACTGTTACAATATGGTTGATGGTAATTTTTTTTACTTTAAAGAGACAAAAGAAAATTGACGAAGAGTCCTACGTCATAACTACACAAGACATGAGTAACTTCTTTGTCAAATTCAATGATAGTTTTAAATTCTTAAAATATACAAAAAATAGCAGATTCTAAATGAATTCCAGTTCAGAAATCTGTATTTTCTTGTGTAATTCTCAGCACCTAGAATGCAGACAAAAACCTACCCTATGGAATCCATTGCAATGTCTCTATTATTCACCAGCCTTATTATGAGAACTGCAATTATGCTTTTCCAAGGAAGAGTCCTCCAGTTGTCCATAATACAGGTGGTGGTTCACTCTATGGATTTCACCTTCTGTAGGCCTGAGAAAAAATCAGGAAGTGCTGAGTTGTGAAATTCCACCATTTCTGCTGAACTTATTCTGGCTCTGCAGAAATAAATTTATGAATGGGTTTATCTTTCACCTGGTAAGTGTTAGTAGGTGTGAAATAGTTGGGTCAAATAGTGGTTCCATTCCAGGTTTTCTAAGGAATCTCCATACTATTTTCCATAGTGGTTGCACAAATTTGCAGTCCCACCAGCAAAGTATAAGTATACTTTTTTCCCACATCCTCATCAACATTTATTGTTGCCTGTATTCTTGATGATTGCCATTCTGATTGGAGTGACATGAAATCTTAGAGTAGTTTTGATTTGCATTTCTCTAATTGTTAGAGAGGCTAAACATTTTGTCATATATTTGCTGATTGATTGTATTTCTTATTCTGTGAAGTGCCTGTTCAGTTCCTTAGCCCATTTGTTGATTGGGTTATTTGTTTTCCTGGTGTTATATTTTTTGAGTTCTTTAACCCAACTATCCTACTCCTTGGTTTATACTCAAAGACTTACAATCAGCATTAAACAGTGACACAACCACATCAATGTTTATGACAGCTCAATTTACAATAACTAAACTATGGAACCAAGCTGGATGCCCTTCAATAGATGAATGGGTAAAGAAAATGTGGTTTATATATCAATGGAATATTACTCAACTTTAAAGAATGAAATTATGGCATTTGTTGGTAAATGGATGGAGTTGGAGAATATTATGCTAAGCAAAATGAGCCATTCCCAAAGAATCAAAGGCTGAATGTTTTCTCTGACATGCCAATGCTAATTCACAATGGGAGGGGGCACTAGGGAAGAATAGAGTTACTTTAGATTAGGTAGAGGGGAGTGAAGGGAGGGAAGGGGATATGGGGATAGGAAGGATAGTAGAATGAAACAGATATGTACATATATGTACATATGACTGCATGACCGGTGTGATTCTATAGCAGGTACAATCAGAAGGATGAGAAAATTTACCCCATTTATGTTTGATATGTCAAACTGCATAAATGCATTCTACTATCATGTATAACTGAATAGAACAAATAAAAAATGTAAAAAAGAGTAAAGTGAGATGAAAGAAAATGTTGAATAGGTATATTTATTTCAGATTTAAGTTATTTTCAGAGATTTTACAAAGTTCCATTTATTTTTTGTTTCATTTTTTGTGTGTCTGTTTTTGAGCAAAGTCTTTTCTATAGGAAGAGGAATTTCAGGCTCTCTGCGACCCAGCAGCAACTGCCCTGGTGTAGTGCATATTCCTGAGCATAAAGCTGGAACCAGTAGAGAGGGGACATGGTGTGTGAGGCACAGATAAGGTGATGGGGCACAGTGTTGACATGTTTAATTAGTGAAGATTTACAGGGTTTTGTATCTTGAGTTTTTACATGAAAACAAGATGTTTCAGATGTATACCCCAGGTGAGAATCCTGTCAGTATAATTAAGATGGCAGGATTTACATCCAGAGAGACCCAAATGAAACACATCTCAACCTCTCAATAAAAGGGACTCAATTAAACTATTTAATCTATTAGAGCCTTAGTCTCCCCAACCATAAAATGGAATTAATTACTTCATAGAATTATTGATAGGGAAGATAAAATAATGCTTATACAATGGAGCAGATGAAATAATGTTTATACATTGTCTGGAAAAATCAAGCCCCCGAAAGTTGTTTTCTTCTTCTTCTTCTTCTTCTTCTTCTTCTTCTTCTTCTTCTTCTTCTTCTTCTTCTTCTTCTTCTTCTCTCCTCCTCCTCCTCCTCCTTCTTCTTCATCATCATCACCACCACCATCACCATCACCTCATAATTACCATCACATCATTATCATCATCACATCTTTATTGTCATAGTTAATCTGGATTAACAACTTTATTGGATTAAGAAATGCCCAGATAAAGACACCAGTGTGTGTCCCTGAGGGTGTTTCAGGAATGAATGGCATGAAGGACAGAAAACTGAATATTAGAACCACCCTAAATGTGGGACAGTACAGTCCAATAGGTCAGGAGCCTGGATAGAACAAAAAAGGTGACAGAAGTTTGAAGCTGATGCAGATGCAAATTAAATTCTTGAGTGGACTTCAATTACTGCTATGATTGCCCAAGGAAATCAGGCTCCAACTCCTTCAGTCATCCAAAGGAGACTCTAACCAGTGTCTTTCAGGAAATTTCTAGGTCTTCAGTTCTGGCAACTGCATCTTTGATCTTTCTTCTGAAGCTCTTATTTCTTTAACTGAGCAGCTACTCGTTCTCTAGTACTGCAAACTGCATGTGGTCATTGTGGGACTAACTGGCTTCTGATCCTGTAGCCAATCTAATATATAATCATATATATTAGATTATAATCATATATATATGTACACATATATACATATATATGTGTATATATATATATATATACATACATATATATATATATATATATATATATATCCTGTTGGTTCTGTTTCTCTAGAGAATCCTGACTTATATAATCACCATCACCATCATCATCACTCTCACCTTATCACCATTATCACCATTTTCATAACCACCATCATCTTCATCACTATCATATCATTACCATCACTACCAACATCCACCAACTCCATTAGCCTATGACTTAAAATAATCAAGGTCCTTATCTAATCCTCATTTTCTCCCTCAGAAATCAACCCTCATATCCGGAGTTCAAAAAGAAACAATTTCTTCTTCCCAAGTCCACTGGTTTCAGAGCAGTTGAGTCAATAGAACAGTGGCTTTAATGAAAATCCATCCATCCCTGAGGTGTCTGCTACAGCTCACCAGTTTCTCCTTATGTGTGGGGTAGAAGCCAAATTTCATTACTTGTAGATATTAAGAAGTAAGCTAAAATGCAGTCAACTGGGCCCATACCTCTGTCTGAGAACCCAGAGATAGAAAGACATGGAGACAGCTGACCAAAGGTGGTCCCAGACAAGATAGGTGGTCCAAGCAGGTGGACCGGCATGAAGAGCATCCACCTAGGATTATGATAATGAGGTCAGGGAAATAAGCTCTTCTCCAGGCTTATTCTCCTATGTGACCTTGGGCACCTCATCTCACTCTCTGTGCCTTTATCTACTCATCAGAAAATGAGGAGGTTGGACCAGATCCCTGGGTCTTAAGCTGTGCTTTTTGAGCCCTTGGGTATTATTCAAGGAAACTTGGGTGCTGCTTGTAGAGTTTCATGGGACTATAGGAACCTATAAGCCTTATTTCCTTCAAGCCAATAAGAGCTGCTCCACTCTGGCCCAATTTGATTACTGGATGACTCTAAGATCCTGAAAAATGAATTTCTTCAGCTCCAGAAAAGCAGGACTGGGACTCTCACTGCTTCACTCCTTCAGGACATTATAGGTACCCACTACATGCCAGACATTATGCCAGGTAATGGTGTTATAGAGGAGGGTAGACAACCAGGTCTTGCTCCCATGGACTTAGACTGCTGTGGAGAGAGATGGACATCTATAAACACAGATGGCTCTGGGTTCATGTCTAGAATAAAGCAGGACAGTGTGGGAGAGCACTAATACACAGGAAACAGATAATATTGAGGAAAAAGCTGAAGTGGTGCTTGAGTGAAAACAAAAGAAAGTATTTGATGACAACAGAGACAAGCAGACTAAATAAGGAAGAATGGAGCCCAGGGCATGGCATTGATGTCCTTTGAGCTCTTCCTACTCTGAAATTCATAGCTTGAACATCAGCATTTACAATCAATAGCACACCCATAAGGATTGCTGTTGAGGGGGAAAATCCCTCAACAGTCCTTTGGACCTTTGGACCAGAGAGGGTTTCCTTATGAGGCAAACACAGCAACAGAGCCTAGCCCCAACTGTCAGCCACTGGTGTTCCCCTGTCTCAAATGACGCATAATTGGGTAAATGAATTTGTGATTGAATCACAAATCCACCATGGAAAGTGTATGGAGCAGCATGGATATGAGGCGCCTCTCAAAGTCACAGTCCTCAATGTACCCACAACAATACAATGCTGGGCAGCGTTCCAGGAAAAAGGACATGAAACTCTATGTGGGAAAGATAAAGCTCTAGGCCTAGGCCACAGGGGAGTTACATAGATGATGTTCAGCTTATGATATGAATATTCTGGGGGTTGGTCTGGGACCTTTAAGTTCAGCCCTTAGGAACATGTTTGGTTTTCAAGCTCTCTGCCTCCACAAGGCCCCTTTATCTGGAAGGAAAAACATGGTGCTCAATTGATGCTCAAGGTACTGAAATATTAATAAGGAATTACACCAGACCCATGTGTCAGGCCCTGCTGGAGACTTCTCTAAGACCTCCTGCAGTCTATTGGGAGGACTCTCTCCTCACATCACTTGATAGATAGCAAATAAGACAGAAAAGAAAGCCATTTCCAGGATTCTGTAGTCATCTTGTCCCCAGGGGGAGTTGAGCCCAATAGTCTGGCCCAGTATGTTGTTATGGAAGGACAGGGACAGGAAATCTGAACACAGAGCAGGTTCCACCCCTCTTGCTCTGGTGCCACGTTTCCTGGGTGCCGTGGGAGATATCCTGGGTCAGGTTACACACCTTGGATCATAGGCTCCTGCTTAAACAGAACAAGGCTCCTGTGCATTCTCTGGTTCAGCCTTTCCTACTGCTGTAGGAAGCCACAGCCTAGACTCGTGATCCCCCTGGTCCTTCTGCTTGCTGCTATCAATGTAGGTAAGTGAAAGACCAGGTAAGTAAAATCCAAGCCGCCATGCCTGTACACACACTGTAAGCAGGAAACAAACCTCCACCTGCTTCAGTCAGCCTCTGGTCAGCTTTGTGCATTTTTCAAACTGAAGCTTTCAGATGAGCACTCATGGATCAGAAAGGTAAATCTTGAGGAAAGGGCAGAGGCAGACACTACTGGTCTCTTATGAATTTCTCTACTCTGTCCTGTGTCACAGGATCTGCAGGCATTGCTCTCTCCCCTGACCCAGGTGTAGAGCTGCCTGAATACAGCATGCTCCCTTTCCAAGTCCTCAAGGACCTCTCATTCCCTCTTTGGTACTTCCTCCTTCTACTCTGCACTTTCTTTGAGTCACACAGCCTTGAAGGGGTTTTTTTGCCCTGATGGAGATTAATGTTTCCCTAGAATTCTATATCTGCACTGGATAGCAAGAAAGCATACTATGCTTCATATGAAATGGTTACCTGTAGCTTATTTTGTCAAACCATTGTGGGTGGGTATGGGGGGAATGTGTGTACATATGTATATGTATGTATGTATGTATGTATGTATGTATGTATATGTGTGTGTGTGTCCTTGTTCATTTATTTCCCACCATTCTTAGAGGTAGATACAGTGTTCCATTTTACACATGACAAAATAAGCTGAGAGAAGCTGCTAACCTCTCCCAAGTAACACTGAAAGTGCTGAAAGAGCTGGGATTTGAGTTGGGTCTGTCTGCTCCCAGTACCTGTAGCCTGCCTGCTGGGACCCAGAGCATCAAGAGCCCTGTGAGGAATTGCTGAGTGGTTTTGAGATAAAGCTCAGTTGGCCTTCCTGGGTTGGCCTTTGACCCCAGAGGTTGCTGTGAGTTGCCTTAGCAGCAGCACAGATGTGTGAAGCAGGAGGAGAAGCTTCATCTCAGGCCATCTAAACTGTGGGGGCCCCAGATAGGAGTCCAACCCACTGAGACCCCCTATGCCAGCCCTCCCACTGGGGCCCAAGGTGGCTTTGTCAGTTACTTGGCCCCCCTGCCCTGAGCATCCCGACATGTTAAATGAGAGGACTGACAAGACATGAGGTAAGATGTCAGCTTTGCTCTTCCATGGTGAAGAGCAAAGACTACACGGCATTGAGCTCCTGGAAATTCTAGCAGAGGGTAGCAGCAAGGCCATTGTGGCTTCCTCGCAGTGCCAGGTTTCCAGGGTCCTAGGAATCTCAGCTGACATAGGCCCTTGTTACATGATCTCTGTGCTTTTCTTTTCCTACATCCTATGGTGCTGCCACCCACACAGTCATCCTCACTATGGCCACTGTGCCCTACATGCTTACCAAAGGCTCTATGACTTTGGTTTGTCAGTAATTGAAGTTCTATACTGAAGTCCAACTCCAGTGCAGATGCCAGCTCAGAGGGACTCTGCAGAGGAACAGGGAGAAGAACATTCAGGCCAACTCTGCTCTTCCCAAGGCTGGTCACCTTCTTCCCCTGTAGTGGGATCAGCTGCCTCCACCTATGCCTCCTCACTTGCTCTCCAGACCAGAACCCCACATCCAAGGACTGCATGAACTGCCCTGCAGGCTTCTAGTAAGGATCAGACACCTATTCCCAGGAGGATGGAAGGGAGGACATGGGGAGCCAGGCAGGTCCCCTCCATAATGGTCCCAAGTGTAAAAGGCTACCAGGGAGATGAGAATTGCTGACCCAGCCCTAAGTGACCCAAAGTATGGTGGAATGAGCCCCAAGGGCTAATCTAGGACACAGACCTCAATAGAAGGTAGGATTATGAGAAGGGTGTGCTGGTCTGGCTCTGCCCCTCACCTGCCCTGTGACCTGGGTAAGTCCTCACCTGGAAAGCAGGACTGGTATTCAGAGACATGCTCCCAAGGCATTCCTTCTCCTGCTTTTGTGACCCCTCATCACCAGATGAAGGAAGCCATGCGTTTGCCCAGGATCCTGCAATTCCAGCCCCTTCCTTCTGGTCCCCCAGGATGAGCCCTAAGTGGTCAGCTTGGTCTGGGAAGCCTACGCTGGCTAAGGCAGAGCATTCCCATGACCTGGATGGGACTCACCCTGTCCCCAGCCCTTCACAATGACCATTGTCTGTGTTGTCCAATTGGGGACGCCCTTTTGTCTCACACATCTCAGTGGGGGCAAAAGAAAGTGGACCAGGTGACAGTGTACCCAAGCAATAGGAAGAGCCTTTCAGCCATTTATCCTCCCATCAAGACCAAGCTGATCCAGTTTTAACAACCTTCCTGGAATAGGAGGTAGGGCTCTTTTCCGTCTCTTGACTTTTTTGGCCTTTGCAGTTGCCTGGGTGACAGGACACCTCCATGGATGTGTTCCATAAGAACCTGTAGGTGGCACCTGGGACTCACAGACATCAAGAATAGCCAGGTGATACAGAGTGGGTGGTGGTGCAGCTCTGTCATTGTTCCTTGGGGGAGAAGGGGATTGGAGGTTATTGGAAAGAACTCAGAAAGATCCTCAGGTATCAGAACTAAACCTCACCATCCCTAATTTGTATAAGCCTAAAGCAGAAACCCTGTCCTTGGGGAGCAGCCCACACCTCCATTCCCCATCCCTACCCCATTCAGGGATGTGCACAATAGGTGTAACCTGGAAACCAGTTCAACATACCTGGAATGCTGCTATGGCATCAATGAGCTGATGAACATGCAAATGTTGGGAAGTTCAGATCCACTGTTACCATGAGCCATGCAGTGAAAGGAAATGGCATGGAGACTAGAGCAGTAGAGATGTGAACATCCATGGTGGTCACCCCATGACTTGGTCATAGTCCTCAATGCCACATGTCACCCACTGTGTGTGGTATTGGGTACAGAGGAGGATCAGGAAGTTCTCTAACTAGCTGTCCCTCAGAGTCAGGTCTTCACCACAGCTACAGGGGATGGAGCTACAGGTCCCCAAAGAGTCCTAGGGGGAGTTGACAGGACTGCCTGGAACACAGAAATAAATTCCTCATCACCATAGCACATGGATGTGATATTCTGTTAACAGAGGAAACCAGAGGACAAAGAAGCTAAGGGGCCTGCAAAGACACTCAGCAAAGTGAACACCTACACTGAGGCAAAAACTTGGAACAGCATCCAGGTACATGTGTGGTACAGAATCCAGCTGCCCTCTCACCAGGGGATTCCTTCTTGTTACTCAGAAATAACCACTTGGACAGAAGCAGGCCAGCTGTGCCATCTTCCCTCTAGGTTACTTCCTAACAGGCAGAGGCCCACGATGATATCTCTGCCACAAAGGTTAATACTGGGATGGAGGACCTGGTGACATCTGGGAAGGACTAGAGGGTAGACTGGGAGTGTCCTCAGGTTATGTATTAATCAGTTTTTCATAACAAAATATAGTTGAACTTTTTAAATGTTTATTTAGCTCAGAGTTTTAGAGGCTGAAAATTCAACATTGGCAGCTCCATTGGCATTATGGTAGAAACCCATGCAAGAGGGATCACATGGCAAGTAGGAAATGAGAGAGTAATTCCATGGTCAGGTTTGTACTTTTTTGTCAGGGGCGGACTCTGAGGGCCCCAGAGCCGCACCGTGGCCTGATCTCTAAGATGGCGCCTGGCAGCTTGCCAGACATAGCTGCACTCATATACAAGTTTTAGGAAGTAACTCTGGTTGGCTGTTGTACATGAGGCAATCCTGGTATCTCCCTGGAGACTGTTCCTTGATAGGCTGACTTTCCTAGTAGTCTACTCTCTGATAGGCTGATGTTCTCAATATAATTCGGAGACTCGTGGAATAAACCCCTTTTGGTTCCTGTGATCAAGAAAAGCGTACGTGTTGTGTGATCGCGATCGCCCACCGCCTGCCGGCGGTGGGCAATCATAAGTGGTGCCGAAACCCGGGACCTCGAGTTATAAAGAAGAAACTGATCAGGTAAATACAGGGAAAGTAAAGTACAGTCTGGCCAGGTTAAAGTTCGCTGGATAAGCGATGAGTTAAAGTTCGCAGGGTAAGCGACGAGTTAAAGTTTGCTCGATAAGCCACGAGTTAAAGTTTGCTGGATAAGTGACGAGTTAAAGTTCGCTGGATAAGCGACAGCGTTAAAGTTCACGGGAAGCGACAAGTTAAAGTTTGCGGGAAGCGACAGAGTTAAAGTTCACGGGGAAACAACGGAGTTAAAGTTCACGGGAAAAGTGATGAGTTAAAGTTCGCAGGAAAAGCGACAAGTTAAAGTTCACAGGTAAAGTTCATGGGAAAAGCGATGAGTTAAAGTTCAAGGGAAGTGACGAGTTAAAGTTCGCGGGATAAGCGACGGAGATTGAGTGTTTGTAAGTGCTTTCTCTTTTGTTTTGCTAGTTAAAGTGCTTTGCGTTCTGTTAGTTTAATAGAGAAAAATGGGCACTGAAATGTCACGAATGCGCATGGAAGGTCCCTTTAAGGATTTACTCCGGGCCAATGGAATTCCTCTTGAAACTAAAACAGCCCGAACCAAATGCAGAGAGGCCATAAAATAAGGGGAAGAGGTTTTGGAAGAAATGAAAGATGAAAGGTCTAAAGCCTCAGAAAGGGCGTCAATAAGATCAGAGACAGACAAGGAAAATGAAACTGGGTGTGAGGAACAACTTGTTAGGAAGAGGGAAATCAGTTTAGGGGAGGGTCCTCCATTAGGAGTCTGCCCTACGTTATCCGCCCTTAAGCCCTGCTTCTCTCCAAGACCTCCCAAAGGGGGCTCCAAGTTTCTCCCCAAAGAGCCTTCGCCTAAAGAACTGCCAGCTCCTCCCCGTTGCATCTCCTTCCGGAAACTCACAAACTCTAACCTCCCCCCTCCCTGTAGGGCCTTCCCAGTAAATGTTAAAATGTTAGTTTGGGAAGGAATGACTACCGATAACAAATTGGCCTGTGCAGGGATGAAAGATGGCTCCATGGGAAGGTGGATTGTGGCTATCAAAGATATTGGCACACAACTTCCGCAAGCGAGCAGGCAGATGGAAAGGGATTTCTTATCTTCAAGTCTCTTCTTTCTTGTGCTTCTATGCTAATTCCTTCTCCTCCTCCAACTTCGCCCCACCCAGCCCACCTAGTCCTCTTGCCATGAGGTCCCACATATGCCAGTGTGGAGGGAGTAACCAGTCCAACCATCAGTGGCATGTCCTAGTAAGGAGTATGATATAGTAGCCCCAGTCCCCACAAATATTGGGAGATAATTGTTTCACAATTTTCTGTATCCAAACCTGAATTGATTACTAACCAGGATTAAGGGCTAAAATGCCCTAGGCATCAAGTTTCTGCTGGAACATTTTCTCCCCTTTCAGATCCAAATCTCAGTCAAGGCTTACATTGAAATGTAAATAGAGAAAGCCTGAAGGCTCAGTAGGAGACCCATCACAAACCCAAAAAAAAAAAAAAAAAAAAAAAGAGCAAAAAGAGTCTTACCTGAACTCCAGCAAAAGTAAATTTTATGGTGCTTTACTAAAGTACTTAATGGCCGCTTCATTTTTCCAGGACTCTTGTTTTTTTTGAATTCTACATTTTTTTTTTGAGCTCATGATTTTTTTGATCAGTTCTATTTTTTATTCAACTAAAGTTTTGAACATCTGTTACATTGCAATGGAGATTCACCTATAAAGTTTCAAGGCCTTTGATTTTGTGTTATGTGTATGTCGTGCTGTCCAATGTCATGTTTTGTCTGTATCAAAACTGAGCGCTCCTAAAATTAAAATTTAAAAATGGATCCAAATATTTTTAATTCACGTGATTTAAAAAGGTTTGATTTAAATTGGGTAAACTAATAGAAGTAAAATGTCTTGAAAATAACTTGCAGGTCTCTAGGTGGTCAAACTAATATAATGTTGATGTGTATAAAATGTCTAACATCAATTTTTCTAGGACTTTCCTCCAACAAGAAAAGGCTGGCAAATACTGTTCAGGACACTTGTCTAATATCTTGTTTGGTTTTTTTTTAAGAAAATAAGTGAATTAGAATTGACATGCATGGGATTACTCAAATGTGTTTGTACAGAAAATTGTTTTGTGTCATCACTAAACTAAAAACAAGGTTACTAAGAGTTGTGTCCTAACAGGTACAATTCTATACACAAAGGGTTCTAAAAGTTTCAACTGTGTTTCAATTAGAGTACTATAAATAACAAAATATTTAATCTTGTTAAAATAGAGTAATTTATCTAAATTTAGATATTTCATGAGTTGTTTCAGAATGTGAATAAAAAGGGGTCAACAGGAAAGAGAAAATAAAGGTTCTGGGTATGGAAATATATTTAGTAAAAGGGAAAAGGAAATGTTTCTGGGTAAGAAAGTGCTTGTGTGATGAAATAAATGAGGGTCTAAGTAGGTGCTAAGAAAGTCTACGTAAGTAAAGGGCAAGTTTCAACAAGTTTGCATGTAACTAAGTTGGTTGTATGTATGTGAAACATTTAAAGCTATTTAAGTTTTTTCCTAAGGTGAAATACTAATGTTCTAATATAAACCAAAGTTTAATCTATATGGTAAAATGACATGGTAAAATAACAAGGATTTCTTAGAAACACTAATTTACTCTTAACTTTGTGTCTATTAAGTTTTATTCTTTAGAACAATTAGTCTTTAAAATAGGGGTTTATACAATTATGGTTAAGCAACTGTTAGAGTATTGTACTACGTTATAGAGTCTAAATTTTTCTTTAAAAACTAAATTTGGTAAGAACCAATTTCTCATTAAATTTGAAATAACTCTAACCACAGGTATACCTTATAACCCACAAGGACAAGGTATTGTTGAACGTGCACATCTCACCCTCAAAAATACTCTTTATAAAGAAAAAGGGGGAATACGGGAGACCTTCAGGTCTCCTAAAGATAAACTTTCTCTTTGCCTCTTTATTTTAAAGAAAAATTTTAACTCTGGATAATGAGGGTCGCTCTGCCACTGAGAGACATGGCAATCATAAACAACATGATAGAGCGACGGTAAAATGGAAGGATGTTCTTACAGGACAATGGAATGGCCCAGACCCAGTGCTTTACTGGAGCTGTGGCTCGGTTTGTGTGTTTCCACAGGACAAAACATCGCCTATCTGGGTTCCTGAGTGACTAACTCGACCAGTGCCAATGCTACCAACAAGTAACTCAGACCAACATACTTCTGATGCTCATAGCACCCCTTGAACTAACTTACAACCTCTTTTTAGTCTCTTAGGAGGAACAGTTTAACTATGTATCTCTCAATGTTGGAATGCTTCTAGGTTCCCGCTGGCAGTCTTAATGTGTGTTCCTACCTTCCTATCAGTCCCAGTCTCTGTTACAGATGCGGAATTGCCAGTTACTATCAAGAAACAGGAGAGAATTTGGCATCACAGCGGCTCTGGTCACTGCAATAGTGGTTTCTGCAACAGTAGCACTAGCAACTGCCATACCTACAGCAACAGCAGTCAATCACTTGGCCGAAAATACAGCTACATCCTTACAGACTGAAGAGACCCTAAACCAACATCTAACAGCAGGCATACTCCTTGTAAATCAAAGAGTGGACTTACTACAAGAACAAGTGGATATCTTGCAAGAACGTTTGGGACTGGGATGTGTTTATCCTTTAAGAGCAGTGTGTGTCACCCCTATTGCTTATAATAACCTTAGCTCTGTGGTTATGTTATCTAAAAATTGGTCATCTATGTTTGATACTCAGAGTCCAATGCCACCAGGGTTCAGTTACATCGGAATCTGAGATGTTCTCTTTGTTATCTAAAGCCCTGGGATTGACAAAACAGTGGGCTGGAACAGTAGCTGTTCTGATTATTATCTGCTTAGGGATAGCCTATGTTATACGCAGCCAAATCAGAGCTCCCCAAGATGCCCGACATCATCGATGGGCTATAGTACAGGCTTTGACAGCCATTGAGAGAGGCACATCCCCCCAAGTATGGCTAAGCATGCTGGACCAGTAGTCAAAGACGGGTAAGATCTGTGGAAATGCATACCAACCTAAGACAGGGTTCTGACGCCTGGAGGTCAAAATTCCAATGACGGGTAAGGATGTAATTTGCCATGGACAACATAAGACAGGCGTGGTCCCAAGTCATCTATTCTTTATTTAAAAATAAGGGGGAGATGTCAGGGGCGGGCTCTGAGGGCCCCAGAGCCGCACTGTGGCCTGATCTCTAAGATGGCTCCTGGCAGCTTGCCAGACATAGCTGCACTCATAAACAAGTTTTAGGAAGTAACTCTGGTTGGCTGTTGTACATGAGGCAATCCTGGTATCTCCCTGGAGACTGTTCCTTGATAGGCTGACTTTCCTAGTAGTCTACTCTCTGATAGGCTGATGTTCTCAATATAATTCGGAGACTTGTGGAATAAACCCCTTTTGGTTCCTGTGATCAAGAAAAGCGTACTGTTGTGATTGCCCACCGCCTGTGGGCGGTGGGCGATCATACTTTTTTTCCTCTTTCATCTTTTTTTTTTTTTTAAGATGGGATCTTGCTATGTTGCCAGATTGGTCTTCAACTCTTGAGCTCAAGGAAAACTCCTGCCTTCCAAGTGTTTGGAAGGTTCACAATTTTATAACCCAGAGGAAACTCTCTCCTGGGAACTAATTGGAATACCACAAGAGCTGCATTATTCCTTTCCAAGGGCAGAGCCCCTGATGACCTAAGTACTTTGCACTCATGCCTACATCCTAAGTGCTCTACCACCTATCACTGAGGACGAAGATGCCAGCACATGAACCCTTGGGAGAAACACATCATATCCAAACCATATCAGGTCACAGGGCTTAAAATGGACTATATACTTTCAGATTCTCAGGTATCTCTGATGGGCAGAGTTTAGTTGGCCTTGGGACCCACACATGGGTCATGAACCATGGAAACAGTCTCTCATCCCGATTCCCAGTGTGGTAGTGAAGATGAATGAAACAATGCAGAAAGAAGGGAAGAGTAGTAGGGAGCAGGACATTCAGCATGGTTGAGTGCTGCTTCTACTCTTTCCTACTGTGTGACTTTGGCAGAATGGTTTACAGATTTCAGTGTGAAGGTCCAACATTTACTTTGTAAAATTTATCCCCAAGAATATCATGGTTCTGTATGTTACTGTAAAAGGAGTTGCATATTCTATCTCAGCTTCCAGTTTTTGTTATAAGCACTGATTTATGAATGTTGCCTTCTTTTTTGATTTGCTATATATTTTGTGTAAATTTCTTAGGATTTTCTTTACCAGTTATGTTATCTGTGAACAAAGATGGTTTAACTTGTACCTTTTCAACCTACATACATTTTAATACGTTTTTCATACTACCCTGTCTTCAACCTCTAGTACTAGTTTAAATATAAGTGAATACCTTGCTTTGTTCTAGATCTTGGGGAACAATATTCAGCCTTTCACCATAATGTATGGTGTTAGTTGTAGATTATTTAGAAGCATTTAGTCAGATTAAGGAAATTCCCTTCTATTCTAACTTCTGAGAATTTCTTTCATAGATGGGTATTTAATTGACTTTTTGTGTTTTTGAATCTATTGAGGTGACATATTGGATTTAATCCCTTTGGTTCTGATAAGATGTTAGGTAACATGTTTTATTATTACATTAGCTGTGCAAACTCCATATGGTCATGATATTTTTTTTGTATAGTTGAATTTGATTTGCTAATGTCATTATTTGCTACTATTTCTGTAAAATTTTTGAATCTATGTTCATGAGGAATATGGGTCTATAGTTTCACCTCTAGTATTTTTGTCTGGTCTTGGTATCAAAGACTTGGTAGCTCATGAAATTAGCTACAAAGTCCTCCCAACTTCTCTATTTGCTGAAACAGCTTATGCAATTCGATGTGAGTTTAGACTTGAATGTGGCATAGGGCCTTAGCAAATTTCTTAGTGGACAGGCCTTTAATTATAAATTCAATTTCTGTGATACATTTAAGTCTATAACAGATTTTTCTCTCCTATGACAGTTGGTAATGTAGGTCTTTAAAGGGATCTGTCCATTTATCCAAGATGTAAAACTGATGGTTGTTGACATGCTCATCATGTACCCTTGCTGGGTTGTTGAGTATGTCACCTGCACTGATAAAGCTCTCTCCTCTCCTCTCTCTCTCTCTCTCTCTCTCTCTCTATATATATATATATATATATATATATATATATATATATATATCTCCTGACATTGATACTATTTGTGTGTTTTTTTCTTCATTAGTCTAGTTGGAATATGTCACATCCACAACCCAGTTGTGCTAGGGCAGTGGGATAGGTTATGGGAAAGCCAAAAAAGTGCCCAGAGACAGTGTGTGAAGCACAATTTATTGGGGAAAGTTTACAAGAGGTCAGTGACTGCTTCAAAAAGAGTTCAGTGGTGACAGACTGAAGAGATAGCACCTCCATTCCTTGTGGTGCTTTGCCAGTAGTTCCTTTTTCTTTCATGGCACTTTTTACAATGTGGCCATTTGGACTAGTGACATGTATCCTTTCCACAGCGCCCTCAGTCCTACCCTAGTCCCTACTCAGAGAGGGATTTTATATGTTATACTGTAGAAGCAGTGATATCATCATTATTATCTTGTTTGCTTTGCATATATGACCAGAATCCCAAGAAATAACTGTCCCAATGAATATGCAAGCAAGTAGTTTCTAGACTAACTTGCCCAAGTTCCCAGTGTACATAACAGAAATTCTAGGTCCTTCAAGATAATATTTCCAGTCCAGGCTTGTTCTCATTGTTCCCTTGACTTGGTTAGGTCTGAGGGAACAGAAAGTGAGCATGGTATTTTATTGTCCCAATTTTCTTTACAGATGATACACAGTGTTGTCAATGTTACTTGTGTTTTCCAAAAGCTAGATTTGGCTTTATGTATTCTCTTTATTTATTTTTCTATTTCATCAATTCTTACTGTTCTTATATCCTTCCTTTTAGTTGCTTTTGTTTTAATTTTCTGTTTTCTGGCAAGGAAAGCAGGGAGGGAAGAACAGATGACAGATGAAGTCCCTAGACCTGGGCTCTCGAAAGAGAGAGTGCACCACATGTCAGAAATGCAAACGAAAACACCTCTGCTAAAATACAAATGTGAAGATCCAACAGGGGCACAACCTGAATTTCCAAACAGAATATGCTGTCGATATGCAAAGGTGTGCTAGGGCTTACTGAGCAGGAAAGTGCATGTTTAGGCATTCTCAAGGTTTCCATTCATTCCTATTTCTTAGTCTGGCTGGGGTCCCCCAGCAACATGCCACAAGCCTGATGTCTCTGATTACCTTCTTTCAGAGTGAGTTCTTTCAAACAGGACTTTGTGAGTCATTCCTTTCCTTCCAAGGCACAGTCCAATAATTCCCAGAACTAAGGCCAACATGAGAGCACCACATCCTTCTCCCAGTTCCGCACTGGGTGTCTTCAAAACATGCATCGAAATTCACAACGGTCTTTCAAAGTGCTCCATTCCTGTGGATACTGGACCTCCGATGATACTGGAAGACTGTGTTTTAAATTCCCCTAGTTCCCCCTGAATGTTACCAGCAGAAGCCAGCATGAATTCAGCCCCGAATCGTGCAGTCTTTCCTAAAGCCATATGCAACCCAATGCAAAGCAAGTGTTTCTGAGAAAACCCAGGGCCCAGGGCGGCTGTCTTTTGTCTTCACCTCTGGGTTTTCCAGTTGCCACTGAGGTTCACGTGGAGAGTGCCGAGGTGCTGAGGTGTGCAAGTCCTGAGACTTTGGGAGTGTGCCCGGGAAGTCTCCTAACTCACCCAGAAGAGTGCAGTTGTCATTTTGAATCCCATGGCATTGCAACCTGGGGCCAATTGTCTGGTTGGAGAACTTGCTGATGAAATAGCCGCATGAGCATATTGATGAGAATGATCTCCCCTATGGATTGGTGAGAGTTGATTGAAGGCAAGGAACACGTGGTCTTAAGAAATGCAGGTGACTGGGGAAGCCGTGCTAAGGTTGAGTGCAGCTGACTGCTGAACGAGACTGATTGGAAAAGACTTGCACGTCCAATGGGGCCGTTTTGGAAGTGTGTTCATTCAGGGGACCAAGAGAGGAGAAAAAGTTGAGCCACAGAGAGGGAGGGCGGGCGGGCTTGGGGTTCAGCGGTTCATCTCTAGGACGCGCTGGAGACTCTGACCCCGGTCCGCGCACACGCCTGGCGAGCGCTCTACTGGATGAGCTATTCGCCCACTTCCAGGAGGGCGCGTGGCAGGTCTATGAATGGATCCTCCACAGCCCTGACTCGGAACTTCCCCTGCCCAAGAGCAAGCCCGACACCAAACCCAGCAATGTCTCACCAATTCTTCGTTTGCTTCTCCACAACATTCCTGCAGGAAACCGGCTTTGCACGTCAAGACCCACGGTCTAGGGGTGTGTCATGAGGGAAAGATCTGGCCCTGCCCTGCCTACTTAAGGAAGAGAAGGGCTTTTGCTCGTCACAGAGCCCCACATTGTGTCGCTGATCCATGCAGGCCGGGGGCAGGAGGAGAGTCAGGCCTATGTGGGTACTAGAATGCGCTCAGGTTGGTAGTAGGAAAGGAGACTTGTGGGATGTGTCACACCTGGAGGCCTGGCTTAGCAATCACAATCTACTGACTCCTTCCTCACTCCTGGCATTTTCCTTTGGAAAATTATCGCCTGGAGCTATATGGAGCAAATGCACAACCCAGTGGAGGTGCTGCATCTTGACTATGGTGTGGCCGATGTTGAGGAAGGTGTCTCTCTCAGGCAAAGCCGGTTTCCTTAAATCAGGGAATGCCTGGGCAACCCAGTCAGACGGTGTCAGTAAATATAAACAGGGAAAGGGATGTAACCGGTGATGACTCACGGTGTCTGGGGTCCCAGGACTATTGTTTGCAGGCTGGAAACAAACAAACAAACAAACAAAAAAAAAAAAAAAAAAGAAAAAGAAAAAGAAAGAAAGAAAAGAACCACAAATGAACCCATTCCTCATCCAATTTCAATCTTCCGCTCCTTATGTTTGCAGCTATTTCTCTCAAGATTCATTACAGTGAGATAAGTGGCTGAGAGTCAGTTCCCTGATCTCCCAATCATTCCATTGCATTCGTGTCCACTCACAAAAATGCCTCATTTGGTTACCAGGGCCCCTGTGACATGACGGGAGAGCCACCACATTCAAAGTGGAAGGGGCAGGCATCGGGCATATGACGCGTGATGGGCGCGGATGTTCCAGGCTGCGGAAGGAGAAGGCACTTTGTTTCTCTCCCCAGAGGCTTTCTCCGGGCTGTGGGCAGCATGGATTTTGAGGAGTGGCTTCCGTGACGTGATGCCTGCACTGTAGAACCCGCCCGAGGTAACACAGGGGCGGCATGACAGCACGATGGCGTCACGGTTCCCAGGGCAACCAGGGACACTTCTGGTCCTGGCCCCTTCCGACCCAGATACAAGACAAGCGCCGGCTCAGCCTTGAGGTAAGAAGAAAGACAAGGGAGAGAGCGGCAGGGGGCCTGATCTTTTCAAGCAATGTGATCCTAAGCTCTTCTGCCAAGAGTAGAGGAGCCAGGCCTTGTGCGGAGCGCAGCTCCGGGCGCCATGGATAGGTCCGGTCTCGGCAGGACCAGAAACCCCCTGGGAAGCCTGACAGCTCGCACTACCGTCCATGCCCACCAGGTGGCGCTGTGCTCGTTCGCCCCACCCGGCACCGTGACAGCCCGATATCCGAGCTCCAGCTGCAAGCCATCAGCGTCCCCCCTCCCCCCGGCTCCCGCCAGGTGGAACGGACCGGGCTGGGACCGAGCGGTGCTTGAAGGCAAGTGGGAGCTAAAGCTGAGCACCGGCCCCAGCGGCACGGCCCTCGGAACCCTCTCCTCCAGCTCTGGTCACGCCCAGGATTTGGTCCAGTCCCACAACTGACCTAGGGCCCCAGCTGTCACACGGAATGATGACTGGTGACAGCGCAAGGCAGGCCAGCGTGCAAATACAAAGTAGGAGACCACGGGAAAATTGTTTAACTTCTTTTGTTCTTGTTTTGTTATTCATGAAATAAAGATAATAGTGGTAAATTTGAAAAGATTTCCAAATATTATGGGAAATTTGTGAATATTAACCTCCTAAACTGAATATATGCTTAATTGTTTATACTTCTTCTAAGGATGTTTAAGGACAATATTTTCAAAAGTTAATTTCTTGTCTTCTACATATAATTCAACAGAATCCTGTGGACATGTTTTTCTTAATCACATGGCCTACAATATTTTTTCCCCTATAAGTACATCTTCAATCTGGGTTCTTCCTGCTTCTCATATGCTCTCTTTTTTTAATATATGTATTTTTTTTGCTGTAGGTGGACACAATATCTTTATTTTATTTTTATGTGGTTCTGAGGATTGAACCCAGGGCCTCATGCATGTTAGGTGAGTGCTCTACCCCAGCCCCCTCATATTCTCTAACCACAACAGCACTACATATTCTCTGATCCCAGTAAGAAAGTTGAGACAGAAATCAGATAGAAATCTGTTTTGCTTGGGATCCAAGATGAGAGTCTCTCTTCAGTGTCCACCCATATGTCTCCATCTAGATTTCTTGGATCTCGTTCTTTTCCACTTTTAAAAGTGCCCTTACTTTTAACTGCAGAGATTCTTCAAGACTGAAAGTGATACTTACATCATAGTTCAACCAATTACAGGATGAGGGTTTGTTTTTGGTTGTTGGCAACCTCAGCTCTGTAGTTGTAGGAGAGAAGATTCCCCTTTAGCACACACTGAGAAGTTTTCACATTGGTTATACATACCTGGAGATTAGAAATTGAATCTTTGACTTCATCCTTCTCTTTTGTTACATTGATGAACCCAGAAACAACCAACAAACATGATTATATTCATCAGTTTTCCAGAAACTTTCAAAATTATCTGGTATAGAAATCACTGAACTCCTTGCCTATCACTAGTGGCAAATTAGGATCATTGAAGGCATTTACTTTGCATTTCTCTTTAAATAGTTTATGTCATGAATGATCAGAGCTCTGCAACTACCAGCAGGAAAGATTTTAACAACTATAGGCCTAACCAATTCAGAGAGCCAACTGCAGAAACCACAAACCAACTGAGGAGATTCATTCTTAAAATCTGTTTCTCTAGAATGACTCCTGGTAACAAAGTCTATATTAGGGTATATTCACACATATATAATAATGCTATCTTATATAGAATTATGTATATTGATTATTTATCATATAAATTATATATTAATAGATCATATTTTTATACATTATATTATATATAATTATATATTAGTTACATAATATATAATTATAAAATGGGAAATTATTAGATTGGCTTCAAAGATTAGAAGCTGGATAGTCTCATAATGGTCACCTGCAGGATGGGGAACTGGAGGAACCAGTACTTACTCAGTTCAAGAAACCAAAGTCTCAGAAGAAGAGGGACTAATGATGTAGTTCTGATCTGAGACTGAAAGCCTGGAAACTGCTTGGAAAGTCTGCTTTGCAATAGTTAGGAAGTTAGAGTTCAGTGTTCACAGGTGATCACAGGAACCACCCAAGCACCCACTCAAGAAGAATGGAGTTTCTGTCCCTACAGACTTCCACCCTTTTCCTATCCAAGTCCTCAGTATATTGGTCCATACTGCTCATATTCCAGATGAGTCTCACCCCTCAGTTTGCTATCCCATATGCCAATCATCTCTGAAAACAACCTCACTGACACACCCAGAAATCTCTTAATCCTACCAGATTAACCATCACATATAGACCATTTAGGCATTTGTAGAACTCTATTTTTTTAAAAAAGTCAGCTTATTCTGAGATAATGGCCATGACATATGGATAGCAAGAGTTATGAAGTTCAGTTTATGAGGTAGAATTGGTCTCACTGGATATAGATAAGGAGAGAGAATATATAACAAAAACAATGACAGCACAAGCTGGTGTTACTGAACGATATTACAAATAAATGCAAAAGAGCAGTTTTGTGAGAAAGAAATGTGGTAAAGTTCAGGAGCACCCTTTTTAATTATAAAGGCATTTAATCCTTAACTGGAAAACTGGTAATTGTACCTATAATCATAAAGTGGCAAAACCAAAGGGCATTTTGTCATTTTAAAAACTAGCTACTCAAATGTTATTTGTTCTACAAATATTTCTTTCAAACAACTGTCTGCAAGATCTGAAGTAACTGTCCACCTTTGCCCAAGTAAAAAACATTCCCTAAATACTGATCTGAAAATGAAAGTACTTCATGATAGGAAATCTAATAAGCAGAGAATTCCTAACTGTGCTATTGTTGAAAAACCCTGCAGGAAGAAACAACTATCCACAGTGGCTTGCCTGGTGGCTGTGCCTCCAGCATCACCTGGAATCTGGTGAGGATGATGACCAGTTGCACTTGTAGGAGGCACACTCCTGGGTTTTTGCTTTTCCTTGCTTCAAAATGCTCCTGTTAGGTATAGGTAATAGTTGCTTCTTCAGGTATCCATATCCTGAGACTTTAACTGATAATCCTTTGAGTTCAAATTTTATTAAAAATGTATTGTAAAGTAGAGGATGAAATCAATTTATTGTAATCTCACATTTTATTGAATTATACTATCATTTTCAATGAAATATAATATACCTCCACTCACTTCCCCAAATAAAGATACTGTACAGCATGAATACAATCATCCTCATTGAAAATTATTTATGGATAATTAGAATTGCAACCTGAGTAAACAAAAATTCAGATAATATTAAAAAGTCCTCTGAGATTTTATAAAACAGTACCTATTTTTATAACTTTTAAATGGGGTTATAAGGTTATAAATAGCATTAATTGTTAGTCGGAAATTTACTTATAAAAGTTAAGTTGCCTTATTAAGAAAGGGACTGCTCTTTCAGTCTCTAGGTATTTTGGGAAAGGGTATCTGTTGTAGAGAAGGTCAGCAGAGGTTAATGATTCTTCAGGAAACCATGGGTTTAACCCTGTCTGTAAATCAGCTCACAGTGCCTGCAGTTGGTTCAAAGGGTCAACTGCAAATATGTATGTGATCTAATCAACAATGGCCTCCAAACTTTATTCTAAATGTCCTAAATTAGTGCTACTCCATTTGATTTTTTTCCCCTTGGTAATGCATATTGCTTTATAAGGGTTATTGCTTTGGGTAAGAGAGTTCTATGTCTCTAACTAAATTAGTATATTCTTTTTTTATAAAATTAATTTTTATTAGTCCATTAGAATAATATGTAATATTGGTGATCATTTTGACATGATTATATAAACATGAAATTTTAATTTATTTAATTTAATTTATCCCAATTCAGTTCCTAGTACTTCTCCTGTTCCCTTTCCTCTATTCTACTGATCTTTTTTTCTATTTATTTACATTTTCTAAAATTAGTGCATTATGCATATACATAAAGGTAGGATTCACTATAGAATGTTCATGTGTGTATATAAGATAGATTGAAGAGTTTCACACCTCGTTCCTCCCTTTCCTGGTGCCTCTTCCTATGCCCTCAGTACCCTCCCTCTCCTCCAATGATCTCAATTCTATAATCATAAAATCCCTACCTCTTCATTTTTGCTATCGCATAGGAGAGAAAAGATTTGACCTTTGACTTTCTGGGCCTGGTTTATATTACTTAGTATGATGAGCTCCCATTCCATCTATTCACCAGCAGATTCCATAATTCTATTCTTTTTTTATGGCTGAGTAAAACTCCATTGTGTATCTGTGTGTGTGTATATATATATATATATATATATATATATATATATATATATATTCACTGTATTTTCTTTATCAATTTGTGGTGAAAGGCATATGACCTTGTTGCATTACCTGGCTATTGGGAATTATGCTGCTATGAACATTAATGTGCCTGTAACCTTATAGTAGGCAAATTTTAGATCTTTTGTATATATACTGAAAAGTAGGATAGCTGGATCATATGGTTTCATTTCTAGTCTTTTCAAGAATCTCAGTACTGCTTTCCAGAGTGTTTGTAATAATTTGAAGTGCCACTAATAATATATGAGTGTACCTTTTTTCCTCACATCCTCACCAGCATTTTTTTAATTATTTGTGTTCTTGATAATTGCCATTCTGCTTGGAGTGAGATAAAATCTCAATGTAATTTTGATTTTCATTTTCCAAATTGCTGGAGATCTCAAACATTTTTCACAATATGTTGGCCAGTAGTATTTCTTCTTATGAGAAGTATGTGTTTAGATTTTTGGAGGTTTTATATATTCTGTATTTTAATTCCCTGTCTGAGGAACAGGTAGCAAAGATCTTCCATTCTGCAGGCTCTCTCTTCAAATACTTAATGTTTTCCTTTGCTTTGAAGAAACTTTTAAATTAGATGCTGTACCACTTTTTAGTTCTTGTTTTTATTTCTTGCACTTTAGAAGTCTCACTGAGAAAGTCAATGCCTGTGCCAATATATTGGAGAATTGAGCCAATATTGTCTTCTACCAAGTGCAGAGGTTCTATTCTAATTCCTAGGTCTTTGATCTACTTTAAGTTGACTTTTGTGCAGGGTGAGAGATAGGGATTGATGTTAATTCTTCCACATACGGATACCCAGTTGTCCCAGCACTGTTTGTTATCCACACTATTGATATGGATTTGTACTTTTGTCTAGTATTCTGTTCCATTCATCTTTGTGTGTGTTTTGGTACCAATACCATGTTCTTTTGGTTTATTTATTTATTTTTTTATAGTGATATAATAAAACTTGAGGTTCGATATTGCAATGCATCCAGGATCACTCTTCTTGCTCAGAAATACTTTGGCTGTTCTGGGTCTCTTATTCTTAAAAATGAATTTTAGAACTGTTTTTTTTCTAGTTCTGCAAAGAAGTTAATTGGTGTTTTGATGGGAATTGTATTGAACCTGTATAATACTTTTAGTAGTATGACTATTTTGATAATTTTATTTTTTCTTATCCAAGACCATGGGAAATCTTTCTAGCTCTCAAGATCTTTAATTTCTTTCTTTAGTGTTTTGTAGTTTTTATTGTGGAGATCTTTCACCTCCTTCATTAGATTAATTTCTCAGCATTTTATTTTATTGAGATTATTTTAAATGAGGATATTCTTGAAAGTATTTAATTTAAAAAAATTCTTTTCTTTAGTCCTTTTTCTTGGGATACTGAGTGAAAAAAAGAATGGTTCATTTAACTTAGATAATCAGCTGTGAAATTCTCCCACTTGACATTAAAAATCATCAAAAAATTGCTACCACTTGTCTGGTGACTTTTTATCTTAAGAATCAAAATAACAATATAAGGGCTCAATTGATAGGAAAAGATATTTAAGGGACTGTTGAGAACTAGCTTTTCAACCTCAAATTTATAAAAAGAAACTACCACCAAAATTCTTTGCGTATGAGGGATTAGCATGTGAAGTGATTTTTTAAAAATATCTTTTACTAATGGGTAAGTAGAAAATGTGAAAGGTTAAAGGACTTTTGGTAATTTAGTTTATAAGGACAGTTCTATATTTGATTTGGTCCCCCTTGAACTCTCTTCTCTTAAAAGCAGATTAAATACTTACATGTACATCATTATTATATAAAATAATGATGATGAGATGGTGCTTCAAAACTTTTGAAAAATTTTAGTGCTCAGGTAAATGAATTCTTTAGACAGACCAGGGGGGACAAAGCAAAGGAAAGGAAAAAAAAGTCAGATTTTATAATAAAAAAAACACTTCCTAAAATTCCTAAAACCAAGGGAACAAATTAGTTGCTTCATTGTTATGAAATCACTTATTACACTCAGATCCTGCAAATCCTCAGCTTCCTTATTCTGAACACTAATTCTGAATATCTATATACCACCCTGTTAGATGTATAGCAACAGGTTTTTTAGGATACTGTCCTTCATAAGTTAAGAATTATTTCTGAACAAATCCTCAAACAAGTTAGTTTCAATTCATTGATGACATATGTATCAAACATCTAACATTTTCTAAAAACATTTTTTGTCATAGAGCAATATTTGATAGCTGGAAGAATTTTACTGACCCATAGTTTTAAAAATACTGTTTTGTTCATATAAAAAATTCTATATATGTAATCACTTAAAATTATAAAGGGAGAATAAAAAATCTAGGAGAAGAATGTGTTCATGATGTAGATGTACCTGGACCCTTTTTGGAGCTTATTCTGATAAAGGAAGGGAATTCTCAGCAAAGTTTGACTTTATATATAAAAATGCATTTCCAAATAGCTTATGAAAGCAAATTCAATGACCAGAAACTTTATATGGAACTATGATTCAAAAGTTATCAGCACCTCAAAAATGAATATTTGGTTACATTCATGAATAGCCTTAAAGGACAAATGAAATGATAATCTTCTAAATGCGTAATAAGCAAGCCCAGGGTCCTTTTATAAAGATCTTCATATTCTTTCCATTTCCTTCCTTGTTTTTTTCTTCTTTTGCTCTCTTACTTTCCCTCTTTCTTTCTTTTTAATCTTGAGATTAGAAGAAATACAGACAGTAGTCCTGCTTCTCCATAAAGAATACAAAGACTCCCAATAGATTCCCAAACCTTAGGTAGTACCTATAGTAAATGTTAATTTATAAACTAGACATGTAAGAAAATGGCAACTATTAATAAAATAGAACATATAACAATATGCCGTAATAGAAGTCATGAATGTAGTCTCTCAAAGTATTCTATTGTAGTCTACTCACTCTTTTCTTGTGATGATGTGACATGACACAATACCAGTGTGTCATCAGGGGGATATGCCTTTAACAAAGACCAAATCATGTTGTGTGTTTCTACAATGTCAGAGTTTATGGAATAACAATAAATTCACAGGCTAAACCATTTTCAACTGTTGCAATTCAACAAACACTCATGGAACACCTGATAGACATAAGCCAGGAAATCACAGACTCTTTTATTCCAAACTTAACTAATAATGTCAATAACATCACACATCATATATTACACAATGATCCCATATATCATTGTGTAGTGTAAAATGTGACTAGAGTGATATATATTGACATACATATTATATATATTCAGTGAGATATACATATATGTGTGTGTGTGTGTGTGTGTGTGTGTTATGCTACAAAAAGGCTAAAAAAGAATTAAAGTAGCCACAAGGGTTCAGGACACTGAACTCAGGGTCAAGACAAAAAGCGGATACAATGTGAAGGGTCACTGCAGGTGGTCAGGTAAAACTAAAACCAGATGAGAGCTGTCAAAGTGCAGAAACATATTCTAGGTCAGGGTCCAACGATGGGAGTTTCAATTTCATCGTAAGTGGGCCATTGTGTGGTCAACAGACAGGAGAAACAGCACTGTGCTTAAGCCCAAGGACAGAAGATTTGATGTTTGTCACTCAGTCAATTCTCTTGGCAAGGCTTATGAGGAGTGATCAGGTGATGGGATCAGTGTGCCACCACGTCCAGTCACTGTGGGGGCATCAGGGCTCCTTCTTTTATGGGTCTTGGTTGAGGGGTTTGCATCTTTTGATGTTGATAAGCCTCTGGGTCTGGTGTTCCTTTTATGATTTGGGATGTGCACATGTTCATGTACTCCTTGATTTAGTTCAGTAGGTTGGCATGTGTAAGTCTATTTATCTGTGCCTCATGGTGGTGCTGAGAAGATAGTGGTTGTTTACTTGTACAAACAAGGTGCAGAACCAATCTACCTGGGCATTTGCACTCAATATATAATAGCTCATAGCAAACTACTGCTTTACAAAATGACACAGGCTGAAAACTACTGACCTATGTCTGATGAAGTAACTCAGAGCAAAGCACAGCCTGCTCTCCTCAAAATGCACTGAGATAAAGTGAGAATGACATAGACTTTGTAACCACCAAATATGATTCTTTTCCTTAGTAATTTGAGAATTTTACTTTTTCACTCCAAGGATACACTTTATGGCTTCTCTTTGGCATGCCTAAATTTCCAGCATCACTACTTTTTGCATTAGAACCATAATTAACTGAAATAATGGTTTTTGAACATCCCACCCAGACAGTTCATCTGATCATCTACATGACTCTGAAGTGACTAAAGGACTGCTTGTGCATCCAACATGGACACACTGGAAAAAGGGATGCTTTATGTCATGGGCATGATGGAGTGGGACAGTTTAAGATTTCATCATGCTACTCAGAACAGTGCATGATTTAAAATGATGAATTTTTTCTTTCTGAAATTTTCCATTTAATGTTTTTAGACAATGGATGACTGCAAGTAAGGAGCTATTGTATAATCAAGAAAAAAATTCAAAGAAACTTGCAAAAGGGTAGAAGAATATTGTCAGGGCAACATATATTCAGAATGAGATTTGACTTAAAGGGGTATTAAACATTATAAAAGTGGTTCTTCAATGTTGTCAGTTTTAACTCAAAAGAGAAAAAAGCCTATGATACTCTAATTTTTCTATTACCACTGGAAAGTAGAAAGCTCTTCAAACTTAAGAGTGGGATAAATACGTAAAAGAGAGATTTAAATTCTTAAATCAGGTATTGAAAAGTTTAATATCTTTAGGCATTGGATAGATAATATAAATTAGAGAGGCAGACAATGTGTAAAATAAAATGGGGAGAATATGGAACTGAGAGCAATTCTTATCTGAATGGATTTATATTTCATTATAAAAATTAATAACACACCATAAAGGGAAATTGCTGTGCAGTGACTGCTCCTTTTTCTGTTATTTATTATACCTAAACTACTGGAAATATTTCTGGACTATGACTACTATCATAGTATAGAAGATGTTATGAAAAATTCACCATATATTACACATTAACACAGTAACTTTAAATGTATTCTAGAAAATATCTAATTTTTTATTGGTTGGTTATGGTTTGTTAATTTGGCTTGGCTTGGGTTTCTTTGTTGAGAAAGTATTAGGTATTAAGTAATAGAACCCCCAAAGGGACAGTGGGAGCTAGAAGTCAGAGGGCTAAGCCAGTGTAGATTTGAAGTTGTTCTGGAGCCTATATGGAGATTGATAAACTAAGAGAATATTTTAGTGGTTGTTCAGGCAGCAGGAGACAGATTATCCCCTGCAAAGAGCATAATTGGGGTATTTAGCTAAAATTGGAACCCATCTCATGAAATGTCATCATATTGACAAGGGAAAGAGCCCTCACAGACTGGAGTCCCCATTGGACTATGAGGTCAAAAAGGTATGTTTTGAGAAGTAAGAAGCACTGTCTCCTCTCAAATGGATGCATGACTTGCACTTATTTCTCTGTGTAGTCATAGATATCCACAGATAAACATTACCTTGGAATAACCCAAAAAAGCAACAGAATGCTCAGCAGAAACAAATGAGTAAAGTCGGATGTGGTGGTGCTCACCTGTAATCCCAGCAGCTCAGGAGGTTATGGTAAGGAGATCCTGAATTCAAAGCCAGCCTCAGCAACAGTGAGGTGCTAAGCTACTCAATGAGATCCTGTCTCTAAATAAAACACAAAATAGAGCTGGAGATGTAGCTCAGTGCCTGAGTGCCCTGAGTTCAATCTCCAGTACCCAACCCCACTCCCCAAAAAGAGTAAATTAGTAGAAATAGACCCACATATTTATGTATCTGGAATTAGTGACCAATATGGGATGAATGAACTATTCAAGAAGTACTACTGGAACAATAAAAAAAGGTAATTGGATTCTTATTTCATGCTGCAGAAAAAATTCAATTTTAGTGAAATACTAGCTAAGGCAAGAAAACTTGAAATTTTCAGAATCAAATATGCAATAATATCTTCAAAAATTTTGACAAAGAATTTCCTGATGCAAAACACAAAGTATAATTGAAAGAATGATTTGTGGACTATATATAAAATTACTAAGTGACAATGAAATTATTAAAACATGACTATATCAAGAAAAGATAGTTTCAATGCATTTATCAATTTGTTTATATAAATTTTAGCATATTAACTATACAGCAAAACTAAAAATCAATATTATAAGGCAAAAAATGTACAAAGGGAAACAACCTTCAAATGAGGAAAAATGAATTGATAATAAACAATTGGAAGGATTATTGTCTTCATTTTTAGCAGATATTTGTTATTCAGAACACACACCATCTAGGAAGCATTTTTAAAATTCTAATAATAAGATCAAATGTATATAACAACATAGCTGTATAGTCTTCTAGAGGAAATGTAAATTAGTTCACTTGTGTAGTCTATAATTAGAAAGAAGTTAGCAAATGTGAAATATCTATACATCTTTACCCAGCAATCTTTAATGCATAGCCTAGAGAAAAATCTTGTCTATGTGCATACATTGACATCTACAGAAAAAAACATTTCTGATATTAAAAAATTAGAAACAGGAAAAATATCAACAAGCAAAGTAATTAATTTTAAAATATATTTATGCAGTGATAATCACCATTACTGATAGAATTTCAAATATCAAATGTGTTACATTTTATACACATATATCTGTATGAAAAATCCTCAATATAAAATATAAAATATATTTACTTTTTTGTAAGCATGTGTATAAGACTGGTTTTGTAATTATGTCTCTGTGTGTGCATAAGAGAGAGAGAGAGAGAAAAAGAGAGACAGAGAGACTTATAAACCAGAGTGCTGCAGTAGATAAGAATTTGAGGATGGATATTACACTTAGTTGTGAAGAGAAGGAGAAATGTGCAAGGAAGAAAGGGTTTTAAGGCATTCTGCTAAAATTTAATGTCATGTTTGGCTAACTAAACGAGTACCCATTGTATTCTTTTGCTCATATATTTATTTAAATGTAATTTATAATGTTACATATATTAATTTATATTCTCTAACTTTCCATCCTGATTAGTTTCCACCTTAATAATGAAATTAGGTTTAAGAACACAAATGACTCCAACCTTATAACCAAAACAGAATGGTTTTCACCTATTCCTTCCTAGTTTTATACATGATTATTTTCTCCTTCATTGTATAAATATGTATTTAAATATAAAGCACTGTACTTCATGACAAAGTGTGTGTGTGAACACATTATTTTTTTTCTTTTTCTCTTGTCTCTTTTTTTCCCTACCATAGTTTAAAAATAAGGATGATAGACCACTTCTTACTGACATATTTTCCCTTCTCCCTACACACTAGGCTATTTTTCCCTTTGTACTTCACATTCGATATTTTTTTCAATGTCATCAAGTTTATTTATCTTTCATTCCTCAGTGTCAAGTCTATTGATAAATACCATGTAAATTTACTTAATTTTATTCTCTTTGTTGTTTTTAGATCTAGAAGCTCTTCTAGGTTTTTTTAGGTTTTTATTTCTTTCCACATGTAATCATATTTTTAATTTTTTATAAATTTACAGTACATTTTTTAAAGCATTTTTCTTCACTTTCTGTTTGCTAAGGCATAACTCTTATGGAGATGCTGCAAATACCACAGACATATAGCAGGATCATTACTCTCGGGCTGATAACAAAGTGTGTCAATATCATGTCCAACAAACAAAGATCATTTTAAAAAGAATTGTCAGAATAACAAATGTCAAAGATGTACAACAGAACAATTGTTATGTCTTATAGTGGAAATGCAAATTGGTGTGGCCTGAAGGTGGGTTGGTTTACAGGTTGGTTTACAGTTGTTCTTTCACTAGTAATTATCTGGCTCCATGGATTTGACCCAATTATTATAAATTCATATGCAACTAAAGACTCACAAGGATACCTAAGCATATTTCTGGAGCCCTGATAATCTACCTTGTGAAACATATGCATCAACCTTTCAGAACCCTATTATCTATCTCAACTCAGCAAGACATCCACACTTGATTCTTTGTGGTCTCAAAAGCAATGCCAAGCAAGAAACTGTGTGATGATTGAGTACCTAATCTGTCTTCTCTCAGGTGTAATAGCCTGTGCTGTATGTTAAACACTATCTAACACTATCTAAATGCAATACTGTCAGATATTTAGTTGTTTAGATGATTAGAGTAGGAGGCAATTCCAGTACTACTTACTCCATGATGGCTATTCTTTTTTTTTTTTAATAAATTGCCTAGTGTAATTTAAACACGTTTAACAAATAGCACAGACATTTAGAATTGCTTAGTATTTAACGCAAGTTACATATATACACCCAACTGTGTAGAAAGAATACAGAAAGGTTTCAATAATCCCCCAAAGGAATTTTTCAATAATTATAAAGGATTAGATAATAATGAAGCATATTGTGCATACTACATAATCCCCAAATAGACACATTAAATTATTTGTATAAATATATTTGTTGACCTAGGTAGAGTTTCTTAATTAAAAAGGCTTTAATGACTATTACTTTTGAATCGAATACATTTGTAAACCTCTTGAACAAGGATTTCATGCACCTGATTCACATTTACTAAACTCATAACATTCTTTTCATTTTGATAGGCATCAGCTAAAAACATAGATTTCTAGAGAAACCTTATGTGATTTGAGCAATTAATATGCAATATGAAGCATACACTTAAATTTTCTTTCAAAGTTTCAACTATATTTACTTTTTAAAATAATCATTTCTGAGTTTTGATTAGGAATGCTGGTTTTTAATCCTAATTTTTTTATATTGTTAATTTATCTAGATGAGACTTGGAGACTAGTTATTAGTAAAAAAAAGGAACATACACTCAAAATTGAACCAGGGCACAAATGCACCTCACTGTAATGGTAATAATTACAACTAATATTTATAAATGCTTAAATATGATAGAAACTCTTCTACATTTACTTATTTTTTAATCCTTATAACGTAAATGTTAAGCAAGGCATTTACATCCTGTTTTACTGGTGAGATAACAGAATCTAGGCAAGTGAATATTTTTCTCCAAAGACACAGGACTAGACACTAACAGGATTCAAGTTCTAACAGAAAGCAGCAAGGGAAGTTTTGGAAAGCTACTTCCAGGGTTCTGGTTGTATAGAATAGCATGAAATAAAGAATATTCCAAGCACAGTGAGATCATCAAAAGAGAAAACTAGGAATAGGAAGGGTAATAATGTGTGGCAATAATAAAACCAAAGCTGTAGGAGCAGAATATCTATATTAGGTAAAATCAGCATCTGAAACTTGACATGATCTTCTCTGTTTTATATAGAAGTGGGCTAAAAAGCAGAAAACCTAAAAATATATTATTCAGTTTCCAACTCCTTAAGTATCTAAAACCAGCTTAATTTATACATTTTAAAGCAATTAAAATGTTTTAATTGAATGTGAAACAAAGACTATTATCTTTTTTTTTTTTTTTGCAGTTCTAGGGATTCAAACTTTGGACTTGTGCTTATGAGGCAAGCACTCTACCAACTGAGCTACACTGCCAACTGCTTAAAACAAACATTTTTGATCATATTGTATCTCTTAACAAGTTAGGTTTCATATACTTTAAAATGCCAATTAATCTAACATGTTTTTACTTTTTAAAAAATTAGAGTAATTGGACAAAGTTAAATCTCTGAGAAAGCAATCTGACAAAGAATTAAGTCAACAACAGAAAAGAATAGGAATAAAATTAACTGAACTTTGAGAAGAGCAGATAAAACCTGTCACTGTGATACACCCTATCTGTAGATAGACTATGGCTTGATGGTTGATTTACTTCACAAGTAAATAATAATAATTACAGCATAATTATTAGCACTGTTTTATAAATAGACTTGGAATTCTGTTACAGTTAATGTTTTGTATGTACAACTACACATGTGTTCAAATGTGGATGTATATCACATAAAAATAATCAAGTGTGTATTTGTTATTATAAAAAAGACTCAATTCTCTATATTTTTGTAAGCCCAGTAATTTGTGTGTTTATCTACTCAACATGGTGCATCGCAAAATATAAAAGATAGACTTTTTAAAATTAAAAGCAAACACAGCTGTGATTGAATCAACATCCAACAAGTTGAACCTGTCAATGATTTCCTACTGCTCCTCAAATAAAAGAGAAATACTTAAATGTCACATTGAATATATCTTTACCATACTTTACCAATCTAGAATAATGCTCCCAAATCCAAAATAAGTATATTCTCCAATTTAAGTCAATCTACATCCTTTACCTTGAAGTTTCTTTTTCCTTGTTGGTTGTCCACCCAACCCCTCCCGCTCAGCATGCAAGTAACATCTACTTGTAAAAGTCCAGCTTCAATATTATTTCCTTCCCAGAAGACTCAAATCCTCCACCTATATTCAAATTCACTCAATTTCTACTGTTATATTAAACTATGCAGCATACAATTTAATGATTATTTTTTCTATTTTTCGTATATGCTCCTATTTATATCTCCAAGTAATGCATAATTCTCTTTAGATGCAATGATCAAACTGATTCTTCTTCCCTCTTTTCCAACATGTATTAAATGGAAACAAAAGTTAACATCTCAAACATACCTATTGAATCATGGATTGTTGATTGAGATCTTCTATATAAAGTCAGATCAAGAACAAAGGCTCCCAGGCAGGTTCTTCCCAGGTAATCCCATCTACTTGTATTTCTCCCACTTTTTTTTTGTCTTTTAATTTTTTACAGACTGCATTTTGGTTCATTGTACACAAATGGAGTACATCATTTCATTTCTATGGTTGTACAAGATGTACTTCCATACATTTGTGTAACATACATAAACATAGGGTATTGATGTCTATCTCATTCCACCATTTTTCCTACCCTGCTCCCTCTCATTTCCTTCTACATAATCTAAAGTTCCCCCATTCTTCTCTCACTCCCCACCATCCCACTCCCATTATATCATTCTCCACTTATCAGGGAAAACATTCTGTCTTTGGGTTTTTTGGGATTAGCTTATTTCACTTAGCATGATATTCTCCAATTCCATCTACTTTTGTCTTCAGCTTGAAGGACACAGAGAATCCATGGGTCACATGCCTAATTTCTTCAGTATCCTCTGTAAATCCATAAAGTAAGCTTTTGATCCTTTCAAGGAACCAACATAATTGTAATTGATTTTTTGCTTTCTACAGAGAGAAAGCTTTCCTAACAATGAATCTTCTAGTTTTAATATCTTTTACAATACTGATAAAATAAGAAAAATTTTCCAAATCATCCAGTCTTGGTTCTTTAGGTTTAATATATCTTTTCCCAATTCATCTATTTTTTTCTCCCTTTTTATTATAGCTGGATGGAGAAACCAGGCTTTGCTTTCAACAAACACCTCACATAAATGTTCATTGCTTTTAAGTTGTATTTTCAACACAACTGTAGTACACAGCTTAAGTAACTTTCTGCCTCTGTATAAAAATTATCCCTCTTCCTCCATTTCTTAGTAACATATCTTCACTCTTCCTATAAACCCTTGCAAGCAGTCTTTAATGTTTATTATTTCCAGCAACAATCTTTGTGATGATTTAAGCATTCTCTAGGACGCTATGGGTTTTCACTATTGTGGTTCTTGCTTTCTGTACGCTCACACAAACTGTCATTAGCATCCATATTACTGCAAACAGTTGATGTAAGACACAGTCATTTCAATCATGCTTGTCAAAATTCTTCCAGGCTCTACCCAGAATCCAACTCCAGGGCCATATTTATCTTTTAGATAATTGTTAAAGCAACACCCCATTTCAGAATACTAAAATCCACATTCATTTTCTTTCATGGCTAAAACAGATTACCACAAAATTAGTGGCTTAAAACAACACAGATTGACTATCTTATAGTTAGAAAGGTCATAAGTCCAAAACTGGTTGGAAAGGCTGTGGTTCTTCTGAAGGTCTACTGGAGGATCTTCCCCTTTTGCAACTGCAAAAGTCTGTCAGCCTTCCTAGGCTCATGGCCCTATATCATTTTAACCTCTGCTTCTGTCTTCACAGTCTCATCTATCCCTGACCCTATTGCCTCTAGTTTATAAGAACCTTTGTGATTATGTTAAGTTCATGCAGACAATTGAGTATAAATTCCAAATTCTAAGATTCTTATGGTAATCCACCTGAAAAGTCTCTTTTGTCAAGGAAGGCAAGATTTATAGATTTTGGAGATTAGGACTTGTATATTTTGGGGGAACCATTATTCAGCCTATCATAAAGTTGTAGAAAATATTTCTTTTATTATGCGTAGAATTATTTCAAAAGTTAAAATGAACTAACAAATGTAAAACACTTGAAAATTCCTGGCCTGTCATATGTACTTAATTAAAACATATATATATATATATATATATATATATATATATATATGGACTTGGGTTTAAAGAAAGCAGCTTTAATCTCAGCCTTGACACTATGTAAATTGGGTGTATTCTTTTTTTTTACTCCTCTTATCCTGATCTTTAAAATCAATGGAGTGGCATTAAATGTCTCACAGAGATTTTATCAATATTATATAAAATAATTCAAGTAAAATGATTCAGCAGTGTCTGCTACAAGTATGTGCACAGAAAAGTGTTATTAACATCCTCAACATTATACCCAAATATAATTTGTGGTTTCCTTATTCTAATTCCAGTAAATATAAATAGTTCATATCCAGACAGCATTTATCCAACAAGCATAAGAAATTCTGGATAAAATAAGTAGGTAAACTTTGCTTTTTATTGCCTCCCATTCTTTCCTTTGAAGTTCAGCTCATTCTGTTTGCTGGACTTTTTATTTTCCTCTTTTACCCCCCTATTTGCACATATCATTCTTTTACCATAATAGATTATTTAACTATCCAATAGCTCTAATCATTATTACCCATCTTAATGTTCCCTAGGGCAGAGGCTTTAGTTCATTTTGCTGATTGCCATACCCCAACTTCAAAAACAGTGCCTGGCACATAGTATATAATGCATAAATACTTGCTAAATGAACAGCTTTGGCCCTTCAAAATTCACATTTCTTAAGTTCTTATATAGAAATGACTCTACAAACTCAGATTTACCAAAAACTACTTCATAGACTGGATGTATAGTCAATGATCACACTTATGCAGTATGAAAGTATCCAATATTATTTTGGCATGTATTTTTGAGTTAAAGTGGTTTTAATTATAATAAAGGATCACCACTAGGTGTTTATTATTTATTTATTTATTTATTTATTTTATTTTTTTTTTTTTAGTCACTCTGAATCGAGGTTGGAAATAGCCAGAAAGGGTTAAATGTTAGTTAACTCATTAACCAGAAATGACAGTGTCTATGGATATGAGATAAAATTTAGGTGTTTGATTTTATGCCAGAAAAGAAAAGGCTATAAATTCTTATATTTTTTAGTTTCCACACACATATTGCACAACAGTAGCTTTTTCATCCTTTATCCTCTTCTATGTAGAAAATATTAATTTCCTTTACACTTAGCTTAAATATCTTGGGCTTGTAGCTGGGACTCACTCCTTCCTTTTGTTATTGACAATATCTTCAAGTTTATTAGCATCATTTTCCTCATTTGTTGTATCTTTCTTCACTTGCAAATATGCCTTGTTTTGTCAGAAGAATATTTCAAATTCAAGCAACATTAAAAAGGGTGAAGAGCCTTAAAGAAAACTGGGGGTTTTATGTTGAAAACATTTCTCTGAATACCTGTGAATTGTTGAATTTAATTGGGCTACAGCTGGAACAGTGGAAAGCAGGGTGCAGGATGGCATTTCCAAATAGGGCATACATTAAGGTTGTCCTGACTTTGTTCTAACAGGTTGCAGGGCAGATTGGTCGTGAATGAATCAGGCTAGGTTATGACACTAATACTCTCTTCTCTATCCTATTATATACATCTGTTGTCAAAACAGGGTTAGGGAAATATTTAAATGATTGGCTGTGTTTAATAGGTTAACTCTCCCAATTTTATTATCATTTTATTATGGACATTACCTAAACTTAAGCAATAAAATGAAGTTATGGAATCTCAGCAAGCAGTATAGAGTGCTCAGGAATATAAAATAGGTAGTTAAAAAAATATACTCAGTAGGTTTACCAGGCAAAGTCTAAATGCTCAATAATTATGAACTAACATTTTGTGTGAATATGTGCTTTTTTTAAGAGTGTGGTTTTTCCAGTATTACTGAAAATTGCTTCCATGGAGATTCTACGTCATAATTGACTAAGGAAGAAAAATGAACACAAATATGTAGAGCAAATAGACTATAGAGACCAATTGCCACACAAAGACCCTTTGAAAATATCTCAGAAATTGCTGTGTGGTCATGGGAATGAGTTTTGGAAAAAGTAGTGAGAGAAGTCATGAGTCCTAAGGATTGAGTTTTCACAAACCAATGTAAGCATCATTAATCTAAAAATCAGGAATGTAAAACTTTTTCATGTGCTAGTTCCTAATAAAGTTTTAAGCACTAAATCATGTTTTGAAACTAAAAATCTTTTAAATACTTTATCATTTTAATTATTTATTTCTTTAAGTTTTTATTAGTGTGCCACAATTATATGTGATATTCAGTTTATTTTGACATAATTATACCCTCATGGAATATAATTTATTTCACTTCAGTTCCCAGTAATTCCTCTTTTCTAAAATCTTCCTATAAAAGGTACAGCTGTAATGCAGGTTGCAGAGTTGTTGAAAGGCTAGTGTTGAATTCAAGTAGAGGATTCTTAGTAGTGTCATGGTTAGTTCTCAGTAGTAATAATATTTTTGCCCAGAAAAGAGGTTCTGATTTCTTAAAAGGAAATAAGAAAACTTTACACATGCATCATTTGTTTTTATAGGCTCTTTGCTCCAACTGATCTAGTCTTTCTTTACTTCGTAAAATTATTTTTTCTCTGCCTTCTTTTTCATTTTATTCATTGTATTTTTGTTGTCTTGAACTGCCTATATTCTTACCCATAAGTTAAGCTTGGGACTCAAAGAATTTATGCTGGACATTTTCACAAATAATTATTAGTGTCTAATTAATAATTATTAGTGTCTAATAATTATTCTAATAATTATTAGTGTCTAATTATATGTATATAGCTACATTGTGATATATATGTATATGTATATTTAAGATATAATTTTAGGGTATTTTAACATGCTTATTTTAGGGTAGCTTGTCAAAATCTCCATTGGCTAAATGAATTGGGGTCACAGGTATGAGAGAATAATATAAACAGGAAAGTCTCCCTTAAGACATTTGACAGATAACAGTCTTCTTATTGTTCACTCTTTTATGCAGAATTCCTATGAGTTGTACGGAGGTAAGACATGCACAACCTTCTATGCTGCTGAGGTAAGACATGCATAACCTTCTGTGCAAGCTACTTACTGCAGAGTACATCACCCCAAATGCATTTAGTGACCTAGCAATGATTTTAACTATAGTATAAATAGATTCTTCTAAAAGCAAGGGTAGTCATTCTTATGTTTGAACAGTAAGTGAGATATGGCATTATGTCAGATGGTCATGGATGTCCAGGGAAGTAAAACACAGAACAGTTGACCTTATTTCTGGAGCTGGCAAGTTTTTTGATCTACATAGAACATGTGTGGAACTGTGAGCCTCATTACATAGATGTCACTTAATTGAAAATATGTAAAGTACTCAAATCACTGAGCCCAATCCTAAGTCATGGCTTAATGAAAATGACAGACATCTCTAGCAGATAATCATGCCAGAAGAAGCATCTGTCAGAGTTCACTTTTGTTCTGTTCCATCAGGATAACTGAGATTGGACAATTTATAAAGAACAGAATCTTATTTTTTTCCAGTTCTGGAACCTATGAAATCCAAATTCAAATTGCTGACAGGTTAGGACCCCATCTCTCTGCTTCCAAGATGGCACACTGGACACTGCATCCTTCAGAGAGGAAAATACTATGTCCACAAATCCAGAATTTGATAGCAGATCTAATTCCTTCGTGAAGGCAGAGCTTTGTGATCTAAACACCCCCGATGAAACCCACCTCCTGACACTATTACATTGGAGTTAAGTTTTAATACATCTATTTTGAAGCTAGAGTTATTTGAACAAAAACTTAAATTAGTATTGCATTAAAACCATAAAATAACATCCAGATCATAGAAACAAGTAACCACTACAAATATGGTTGGATAATAATAAGACTAATACAATTATGAAAAATAAGGAAAATAATACACATGTGAGATTTATAAATTAATATAAAAAAAAATCTTGAAATACAATATGCTAAATATTTAAGTGCTATCAGTTAATACTAAAGTTCAATAAATACTTTTTGATAAATGAGATGAGGCATACATTAAATACTAATAATTTGTTAATTTTCCCTGAAGTGAAGAAGAAAAGAAATCTGAATTCTAGAGGTATTGGAGTTAAAAATGATGTCCAATGAGACATATTGGGGATATGATATTGATCTAAAATTTTGAGACAGTATATACCAGGCAGTCAGCATGAAAAGTAAAAAAAAAAAAAAAAAAAAAAACAAGGGATAAAATTTAAGCTGGCCTCAGACAGTCCATGATAACCTTCAAACTACATGACAAATATATGAAATACCCTCACTGAAAGAGGAGAGGGTAAAATGATTCACCTAAGCAATTTTGGAAATAAAACCACCTCACTATAGTTGACAAAGGTGTTTTTCAGGGGTTAGGGGTGATAACCTCTAACACATACACTAAACACAACCCAAAATTCAGTACTGAACAAAATGATGGAGAAGATAATTCTGGTTTCTCATTATGAGAGTGAGAGGAGAGGAAAGGAGAAGCCACAGTGATCTGGGATACTGGATTAGTTATATGTCTACATTTGATTTGCACTTTGGTATAAAACATGTCTTCTTTCTCTGTCATCAGTTGGTCAAAATCAATGGCACTTCAGTATCAAAGAGCCCTGCAGTGTCCAGATCTTGGTTTTTAATAATTCTCCAATAAAAGGAGCCATAACTCCTTGAAAAATGGATGATTCTAGGACTGGGGCATAGAAAATACATGATGAGGCTACATTTCTCTAATTCCAGAGAGTGAAAAAGTCCCAAAATGCACACATATAAACACATTATTGAGTATATCAAGAGGCAGGAGTCATTTCCTATATTCAAAGCTAGAGCAATTTGAACAATAAAATAAAAGAGTATTTGATTAAACCTATTTATACAATCAAATGATCACAAGTTCATAGTTGTACAAAGAAAAACTTGAAAAAAAGAAAATCACCTAGACAGTTTCAAAATAAAATTATCACAAATCATTTATTTACTTTTATGGAAATAAATTTTATCTCCTACAAAGTGCAGTTTTGAATGGAATCTTTTCTAAAGAACAGAGCATGGAAACAGAAGAATGTCCTCATAGATGAGAAGCATGGCAAACACTACCCCAGCAGACTCACCTGGCTAGTCAGGTGATTAATATTGACATCAATAATAAACTGTGCTGATAGAATCCACCCCTGATATAACATATGAAAATGACACTTAGCTCTGAAAAAAATAACAGACAAATCCCTTCTTTTTTTAAGTCATCCATTACATTTATTTAAAGTGACTGATTTTGTAATGGGTTTTATTTTGGTATGTTGACACCTTAACTCATTTGTACATAACAAAATACAATGTATATGGAAAACTGTATATTTTCTATTTACATTATAGAATGCTATTACATTATTTTATATTCCCAAAGTTTATTCTTCCAAAATTCAAGACCACACAAATTCAAAGATGATC
>NC_062217.1:89312700-89475569 GCF_902686445.1 Sciurus carolinensis | reverse complement strand
CTAGCTGTTCCTCCACCTCTGCATGGCATTACTGTTTTCAACATTACTGAGCTTTGCCACCTGTCTTTCTCCCTACAGTGATACCACACCTGACCCTGGGTGGACCTGCCACATCCTGGATGGTGCTGACCCCTCAGAAGCCCCTCCCTGGTCCTAGGCTCCTTGCCTAGACACTCCTTCAGTCTATAGGCTCCCCCCATGATGAGGACTTACAGCCCAGGTGGACACACCCCATGCACAGGCAACTTCTGTCCATACAGGAGCTGCCCCTGGGTCATACCCAAGCAGAAGCTTCAAGGGCAGAAGGAGGATACACTAGCCCAAAACCATATCCTGCTCAGCATAGCAAATCTGGATTCCACCTTTATCTACCCAATGTGAATTATAGCTGCAATTTTAACTTTACTAACTGGCCACTTCTCAGAGGCTGATGAAAGCTTATGTTGGAGTTCCAAACACACACAGTCAGCATGTATAGGCACCTGTGAGGGGAGTGAAGCCCATGAAAACCACTCTTGAGTGTGAAGCCAGTCCCCATCAGGCCCATTTCTCTTCTCTGGACTCAGCTGGGTGAATCAGGGCATGTACAGGAACGGCATAGTTAGCCTAAATGATTCTACACAGAAAATTTAGTAAGACAGAGGGTAATTTGACTGGGAACCACTAGCTCTAAGGATGAAAGAAAGAAATAAACAGTTTAGAGTGAAGCAGTAGAGTGAAGCAGGAGATGTTTCCTGGAGTGGGCAGAAGCACAGAATGCCCAGACAGGGTACGTCTCAGACCTAAGAATCCAGGGCAGCCCCTGGAGATTAGGGCCAAGCTAGGTCCTCAGGATGACAGTGCTGAATAGGGAGCAGTCCTTTCCTCCTGAGATCTCAGAGTTAGAGTGTGAATGTCCAAGAACCTAGTAGTTTTCCTGCTGTTAGACTCTAATTTCCCACCTTGATCCTAGGAATTTCACTGCTTGAAAGGTACGAAGGGCAGCAGTTTCCTCAGGCTGGGCTTATGTAATCAGTCACAGCAGAATTTTGGAGAAGCAGCAGCCTTCAGGGAAGGAGAACAGGGGTCCTGTGTAAGCCCAGCAACCTGAAAGTGCCCCTCTTCCATGGTGTGCCAGTGTGATCAATGAGGGTTCCAGTGTGCCCAGAACTGTGCAAAGATCTGGCACACTGGGCAATGTCATACTCAGTCATAGCATGTCTAAAAACTCATGTTATTATGACCTTAATTTTAAAGAAAGGAAAAACTGGAGGATTCGAAGTTGAAGGGTTCCCAGTCACAGTAGCTCCTGGACTATGCAGTGAGGGAGGCGGTGGGAACTCCCCAAAGTCCTCAGCACAAAGCACAGAGCAGGGAGACCAGACGGTATGCATGGCTAATAGTCACTGAGTCAAAAGAATAGACCTTACTCTGCAACTCACTCACCTTCTGATAAATAGGGCAAGTGGCAGCTCCCTGCAGGCCTAGATCCAGGGGAGATCAGGTGGGGCCAGGGCGTTGTATTATTTGTTGAATTTATCTATGATGGTTTCTCCTTCAAGAAAACACTGCTCTCTCCCCAGTGCTCAGCTTGTGTCTACAGTGCCCTGCAGGACACTTCTCTCCCCACAGAGCCACCCACACTGACCCATGCCAGTCAGGCACATTTGGTCCCTCTCCAGGCCAGGACGAAGTCACAGACTGCATCCTGTACCCAAGAGGCAAGGCCTGCACCCAGGCTGAGCTGACTCAACCAGAAGCACAATGCAATCCAGGGTGAGTGTTACCATTTGTCAGTGGCAGGTGACCCATGGAAGCCAGAGGCCACCCCCACTATGGAAGGTTCATTTCAGGGATATATTAGGTTTCTCCAAGTCTCTTGCATCTTTGGGCCTGACAAAGGTGATACTTCCAGATAAGGGCTCAGCCTCAGCCAGCCTGGGACTCCAGGACCTGTCCCTGAAACACTCAACTGAGCCACATCTCAGGTCCTCACACAAAGGAAGTGGCTGGAGAACCCACAACCTGGCTTTGTCCATGGATAAAAGAGCTCAGAGAGAGCAGTTACTGTGCAAAGTCACACAGAAGCCAAGGGCATGGTAGGATCTCATCATGATACTCTGCTAGCCTCTGATTGGGCACCATGCTCCCATTTGCCAACTGTCATTGGAATGTGTGCCCTATGGGATCCTCCAGTCCCCATGCTGCCACCCATGCCTGCCTACCTGGGACCTTCAGCAACCACACAGACCTCTCTGAACCATCACAGTGTGAGACTTGCCCCATGGAACAGCCCTGTACTGGAGGTAAGTGAGTGGAAACATGGCTACGAGCCTAGGGCCATGCCTAAGGGTGGAGAACCAACACCATCTAGGGCAGAAGACCAAGAAAACAAACCCTTTCCCGGGTCCCCTTGGTTCCAACAAAGAACAAGATCCACTTAACTGTGGGAAGCCCCCAATATGGGCCCATACCTAGCACTCTGAGCTCCAACCTGCTGCCCCAGTTGGTAAACTGGAGGGCTACTAATCCAGATGCCCCTACCCCAATTCACACCTCAGCACCCTGACCCTGTCACCTGTCAGAGGATATGGCTGGAGTCCAAGCCTAGTCCAGAACTGTGTTTGCAGGAACTAGAAGCCCAGACTATGCCCCCACCCACTGTCCAGCTGGCCATTATTGTCTCCTGGATACTAAGGAGCCCACCCAATTCAAGTGCCCCCCAGGCACCTGGAGTAACCAGACTGGACTGACCACAAGCAAGGAGTGTATGTCTTATCCTCATGGCTGGTTCTGCATCAGTTGTGCCCACGAGCCCTCTGGGATATGCATGGCTGGACATTACTGCCCACAAGGTAGGAGGACAACTTCTGCCCTAGCATGGTCTCAGTTGAATGCTGGGAATGATGCTAGGAGAGGATGCCATGGGCCAGCCTGTCATGTTCTCTGGAGCAGAAAGGGCAGAAAAGTCCTCGGCATAACTGGAGGGATTAAGACCACGGAGGACCTTCCTGAGAGAAGAACTGGGAGAGGCAGGAACCCGAAATGCTATTTCAGATAGTGAGATCATCAGCAGACTAATACTAGAAGACACTGATCACCCACTGTGAATCCTGATGGAGCACTTGGGGTCATCTCAGCCTGAGTAAAAGGAAGGCTCCTAAAAGATGGGGTCTGCAGCTGCTCCCTGCCTTGTTACCAATGGCATCAAGACTTATGCCATCTTTCACAACAGCTCCTCAGCTGAAAATGACATAAGTCTGACCCCCTTCCTCCTTCAACTCCCTCTTCTCTCGGAACCAGGCACAAAGTTTAGTACCCATTCCCCTGTCCAGTGGGCACTTACAACTCTCAAGATGGCAGGGGCACGCTAGAGAACTGTGCACCTTGCCCCCCAGGGGCTTTCTGCCCCAGTGAGACTCCCAAACCTCTGCCCTGCCCACGGTAAGGAAAGCTGAGCGAAACGTGATGGCTGTGATGGAAATCAAGTCACCATTTTGTATTGTGCCTCTACTGAACCTGGAATTTTCCTGTGCACTGAGGGGTTCACAGAGAAGGGAAACCCATCCTGCACTCAGGACCCAGATGCCTTGAGGAGACAGAACACTGGGAAATAGCAGGGCCAGGGCTTCATTTCCTCAGGTGACAGGGACCATCCAGGCATCCATGGCCTGGATGTTGAACCAGGAAGAACTCTGGACTGTATAAACCAAGGAGGGCATCAGTGTGAGGTGAACTGAACCAGGCTTAAAAGAGGGACAAAATTCAGGGTTTAAATGTATTTCATGATTCTGTCATTTGAGAGCATTATCAACAAAAGCACAAGGTCAAGCAAAGTTGAGAGTCTTTACAACAGGAAAGACAGGCCAAGCATCAATATATTTAATGTTTATTATATAAAAAGTCCTTATAAGTCACTGAAAATAAGACAGGCACAGGGGTGGAGGGAGTGCGGTATGGAGGGAGAACAACAGAAAGACATAAGTGAAATAGAAGAAGAGACAACTTTGATAAACATCCCAGTTGGCCTGATTTTAATCTTCAGGGCCTGCTATAGGACTGAGGCAGGCTGGAATTTGCCCTGACCTATTGCAAGGAATCTGGGGCAAAGAAACTTCCTGCCATGTATCAGGGGTCCCTCTGGAATGCTGTAGGCCCTTTGTACTCTCTCCTCTAGAGGAACTTGCCACCAAGCTCCAGGTGGAACATGGGCAGCAACCTGTGCCCAGTGCCCTGCTGGTCACCACTGTCCTAAGCTAGGCACCATCAAGCCTCAGCCATGTGATGCCGGAAGCTTCTTTGTAAGTGTCTCTGGGGCAAATGCCATCTTCAGAGGGCCCTAAAGTCGGGAGGTGGGAGGTTCAGCCCTGATAAGTCTGTCCCAAGGGTGGCAATACTCCTGACAGTTAACTCTCCAGAGCTCAGTGCCAGTCAGGGAGGGAGGACACAATTTGGCAGTGGGGAGTGCAGTGAATAGACCCTCCAGGATGGGTTTAAGACTGGGGAGACCCCACATGCTTCCTTTAGGGAAGAGAGGATTAGATGGGAATATAAGCATGAAGCCTCCTCCCTGGAACAGCGTGGGCCTCCATTTCCTCTCAAGTGGAAGGATACTGCACACAGGCTGGGAAGGAGGACTTCAGTGTCCACAGGCATCTAAAGAGCAAATTGCCCATGCCCAAGCCCATCCCACAGCAGGAAACTGGGGCATCTTACATGTATGCCCAAGATGAGGGCTGGTCCAGCCCTACCCTGGACTCAACTCTAATCCAGCCCTGATAGGTGGAGTGCAGGGGCTGGGAAGGACTCTGGAGGCTTCTTGGGTGAACTTGCACACAACTTCTATACTCTGCTGCCTTCTGCACAGTCATTGCCACGAGCCCGCTAGGAAAAGCATCCTCATTTAGTGCCCACTACAGGAAGCTGCAGATGGTGAGGGCATCTGACTTCATTCAGCTCCTAGGTTAGCAATGAGCAGGAGCCTAGGACGTTCTTTTTCTGACCCAGAGGAGCAATCATTTTGTCCTCCCTCTGCCCACATCTGCATTCATGTGTCTCATAATTCCAGCGACAACAAAGCAGTTCCCTGTGGGGAGGAAGGTGGCACTTCATTAACTTTTACTGTCTCTGCCATTGCCATTTTTACAGGCTCTTCTAATCAGTGGGGAGTGTGAGGATTATTTGAAGAAGTGATCTGAGCTCAGGGTGGTGAGAGTGACACTGGAGGGCTGTGCAGAGCAAGTCATAAACTGCACTTTAATCAGTATGATTAGGTTTTCATTTGGAGAAACTGAGGGTAATTACTACTGCCCACAGAGTGGCAGAGTGTGTTTTTAGAGAGAGAATCTTCCTTTTCTGCTCACTAAGCACTTTCCTTGCCCCTTCCATTTATCTGAAGCTTTGACCTCTGCAGATCCCCACATGTGCCAACCCAGGGATCCCGAGCACAACTTTTCCCCCTTTCTAAATGAAGAGGGTCTGCAGATGGCAGAGCAAGGGTACAAATCCAGTATGGCTCCAGCATCATTTATTTACCCATCCCACCATTTATTTATCCAGTTTCCTCCTGAGGCACCCAGGACTCTAATGCAGACATCAGGAGTCCTGTCAGCAAGGAGGAGGTAGAAGAATAGGGGGCAGGGAACAGGGACTTCCATGTGCCCACTTCAGCTCTCCTGACTCACACAAAGGACTCCACTGAGAATTGAGGCTCTTCAGCTCAGGCCCCTTCCTCCAGGCACTGTTAACACTAGGTCAGGTCAGACACTCAGATCTTAACCTAAGTAACATTCAGAGAGATTCTCCAAAGAATATTGTTAGTTTTGAAATAACAGAGTACTATAATGAGAATACACATGTCATAGTAAAATAAGGGTATATTCAAAGAGGCTGAGGGAAAGAGAAGTTTTTAAAGGCAATAAAGGGAGAGATTTATGTGAGCTCTTGGAATAAAAGGTCATTGGTCTTGGAGAGCAGAAGAAGGTTTGATTCATTAACTGGGGTTCCATGAAGGCCATCTTGCCTGAATTGTTAGTCTTACCAAATGTTGAAAACAAAATTTGCTAAAGAAATCTTGCAATCATGGGATCATTATGGAATGATTACAAAACATGTGGAGAACATGTAACATAATGACGGAATTTCTGTGGAACCTTTAGGAAGTTCTTTTTAAAGACAGACAAGACCCTAAAACTAACCCCACCCTCCCACGCCCCATTATGTATCATCATCCACTTATCAGCGAGATCATTCTTCCTTTGGTTTTTTGAGATTGGCTTATCTCACTTTGCATGATATTCTCCAATTTCGTCCATTTGCCTGCAAATGCCATAATTTTATCATTCTTTATGGCTGAGTAATATTCCATTGTATATATATGCCACAGTTTCTTTATCCATTCATCAATGGTATGCCTTTACTCTATGTACAAACAGAGAAACAACATGTATCCCATTTGTTTACAATAAAAATAAATAAATTAAAAAAAATAATTAAAAAAAAAAAAAGACAGACAAGAGTCGTGCCTCTCATACATTCCCAGATATAATGTTCTGGTCTGACAATAACAATTGCATGGTGGTGGCATCAAGTTTCACAGAGAGCCCCCCAGTTCTGCCACACTTCTGCTCCCAGGGAAGTGAGATGCACACTGAGCCTATCAGAAGCAGCCATGCTCAGTTCCACTCATGTCCTAAGCACAGCCCTCCACCAGGCCCCACCTAATGGTAGAGTCCTGGAGGCAGCCTGGCCTTGTTTCCCAACCCCTTTCAGGGTCCAGTGGGTCTCCAGTGCCAGAAATGCCCAGGAGGAAACTTTTCAACCAGACAAAGTTGGCTGGCCCCACAGAGTTACCACATCCTATGCGAGGGAAAGAAGGTGGGAGAAGGGAGGAAGGGGCTCTGGGAGAGCAAATGAAGGAGGAGATCCTATGGGAGGGACAGCCTCAACCTCTATGACTCCCAGCCATGGCTTCCCTCCCAAGATACACACCCTCTTCAGGTGACAAGGGGTTGCCCTGTTCTCTTTGCTCTAGTGTTATCAAAATCTGCTATGAAGCAGTGATAATTACAACCTTCCTTACAAGGTGAGCCTTTCACAGACACTTGTAGTCTAAGGAAGTCAGTCCCATTCACTAGTTCTTGTTCTGGGGGGATGCACCCTTGTCATGTCTGGTCAAAGGGAGGGTGGGGGTCAGAGGACAGTGCTCCCTCCCTGGCAGAAGTCCACATATTCAACCGAATCCCCAATTCTGGCTTCCAGTATCTTGAACTTGGAAGCTTCCTCTACCTCCAGGGCACTATTTGAGGGGCCCCTGGGGCCGCCCACACGGAGGACTGCCGGATGTGCCATGCTGGGGCTTTCTGTGGCAGATCTGGCCTGGCCAAGCCCCAAGGACTGTGCCACCCAGGCCATCACTGTGTACCTGGCTCCAGCACTGCATCCTGCTAAGTGCAGACCCCTCAGAGCCTCCCACAAAAGGGCAAAGCCCAATGCCTGCCCTCTAGTGCTTATTGCCTTGTGGGAACAGAGAAGGGTGAGTAGAACAATAGACATTAACCTTACCCAATGAACATGCAGTGACAAGTTAAGAAAGAACCCACATCTCATGTCCAAGTTCTACTATGCAAGGCCCAAATACAAATATGTCATAAGCTAAAAGAAAGCATTGCACTGACATCAAGGGCAACATGGAGCAATGACGTTTTGTGCTAGACACATCTACTAACCATGTACTGCAAGTCCAAGTACTATAGTCCTTGGAGGCATCACTATGGAAAAGTCCAACCCCATTGCTGTCCAGATCCAGGGCTGCTGGAAGGAAGTTTGCCACACAAGCAAGAACCAGGAAGTTTCTGTCCTGGGTCCAATTATTCCAATGTGGAAAAGAACCTGAAAGGGGGGAAGTCATTTATGCAAAAGTGTTCAAAACACGGCAAATTGTAATGGGTAAAACTAACAACAACAAACAGTGCAAAGTCCTAGTAATAAAAAACATCTAGACAGAGAAATAGAAATCAACCCAGGGGAATATTTGGTAACTAATAACAAGTAGCTACACTGTTTTATACATGGAAGATGGATATATGAAAGAGAGTTATTGATTAATAGATGAGTGATAGACAATATAGATTGATAACCTGATAAATACATACATAGAGTGATTAATTAATAAATGAATACAGATTACATGATACAGACATGATTGATAGATACATTGATTACTTCATAAATTATAGATAGGTAGATGACAGTATGAGATAAATCAATCTAGTCAAGAACAAAGAAGAATTATGTTTAGTGGGTCTTATAAAGGACAACATTCTGAAAACAATTTCAAGCAGACTTGACTTTGTGCTCTGTGGTTTTAAAGGCTTGTGTCCTATTTTTACATCTTAAACTGCAAATGGGAATTTGTCACAACACACCCCCCTTTGATGATGTCAAAAATGACATTGCTTGGGGTGGGTGGGGGGTACCAAGGATTGAACTCAGGAAAACTCAAACATTGAGCCACAAGCCCAACCTATTTTGTATTTTATTTAGATATAGGGTCTCACTGAGTTGCTTAGGTACACTCTATTTCACTGAGACTGGCTTTGAACTCACCACCCTCCTGCCTCAGCCTCCAAGTCCCTGGGATTACAGGCGTGTACCACCACACACTGCTAAAACTGATATTTAATAACATCACTTGATTGTTAAGAATTATTAGTTCAACAAGATTGTTTAAGAAAAATTGTAAGAAAGAATGGGACACAGTTTCCATCTCTGAGCAGTTTAGGAAAAGTAAAGGTGGTCTGGTTTCACAACTGTTACAAAGGTTAGTGAATTTCATTCTAGAAAGTTACAGTTTGACCAGTTCACCAAGGTCATGTAGCAGTGGGTATGGGTAGACAGTTCACTTCAAATTGCAATTGGTGTGGTACTTATACACAATGCAATATTACTCAGCCATAAAGAAAAATGAAATTATGGCATTTTGCCAGTAAATGGATGGAACTGGAGACTATCAAGCTAAATGAAATAAGGAAAACCCAAAATACCAAAGGCTAAATCTTCTCTCTGATATGGGGATGCTGACTCCAATAGGGGGGATGGGGAAGGGAGGAGTGGGGGTTCACCAATTGGACAGGGGGAATGGGGGGAAGGAAGTGGGGATGGGAATGAGAAACGTATATGAATCAGACATAATTTTCCTATGTTCATATATGAATACATGACCCATGTACAACCACAAGAATGAGAAGTTATACTCCATGTATGTATGATATGTCAAATACATTCTACTGTCGTGTATAACTAAAAAGAACAAATTCTAAAAAGTACAACTGGCAACTTGTCTGACACCTATTGTAGCAAGACCTCCCCACTGCACATTAAGTGCCCTTAACCATCAGAGCCCTACTTTGATTTTCTTCTGTGACTGATAGATAAACTGATTAATGAATATAAAACATAGGTGATAGATTAACTGATAAAAATCCAGATATATGATAAGTAGATAGATTGGTTAATTAATATAGGGTAAATGGAAGATAGGCAGAGAGGTGCACTCGCCACAATTAAAGCTATGTATAAGAACTTTGACCAAAGAAGCATGGAGTTGGGATTGTTTGGGTTATTTAACAACTTAACAACTAAAACTGGTTCCATTTTTATGAAGGTGAAGATCCAAGAGTGGTTTCTGGAGGGATACTGAGGTGCAGGAAAACAGGTGTACCTGGGCTGAGCCAAGCTAAGCCAAGTTAAGCCAGCCAGCCTTTCTCAGTGAGAAGCTTATGGAGGTCCAGGAAAAGGTGGTGGGAGGAAACCCCTTGCTCTCAGTTTCAATGGCCCCTCTTCCTTCAGGAGGGACTCCCCTTTGGTGACATCTGCCCCCCCGGCCACTTCTGCCCTGCTGGCATCAAGGATCCCAGGCAGTGGCCCTGCCCTGCAGGGACCTGGAATGCAAAGAGAGGGACTTGGGACCAGAGTTGGTGTCTGTCCTGACCACCTGAGCTATTGTGCACTGAGGCTGGTGAGGAACCCCAAGGGGTCCAATGTGCACCAGGTGAGAGCACCAGTGGGAAGAGAACCCAATAGCCTTGGGAACCACAACACCTGAGGGACAGGCATGCTAGAGTGTGCCTGGGTCAGCATGACCAGGTTTGGGCCAGAGAGAGGGAGGCAGACTGGAGGCTGACGAGGGTAGGGATGGGGCCTCACAAAGTAGCCCCATCACTAATCATGTGCATCATCCCAGTCGCAAGGCCCAAGTAGAGTGGGAGAAGAGGGGGAGAAAGATAGAAGTATCCCAAAGCTGAGTCAGAGGTTCCTGCCTGCTCAATATGGGAAGAATTTGTCTCCTCTTGCGACACTTTGATCAACCTTTGAGGAAGGCCTAATGGTCCCTCATGAACTTCTGAGATGGGGGTTCTATGCACCACAACTTCCTGTGGGCTTGGTAGTTCCTTTACCATCTTGCCACCCATACCACAGCCTCCCTGATCACACAGGGGACATGAATTAAAGATGTGGGTTGAAATGGGCCCTAAATCATGAGTTCATAGAGAAAAAGTCCCAGAGCCTGAGACTGTACAGCCAGCACAGGGCAGCAAGAACCTGAGCTAGGTGGGGTGCCAGGCTCCAGTCCACAAAGCTCCAGTCTGTTACTTCCTCTGCCTGCAGGATTTTACTGCCCAAGAGGGGCACAGGCCCCAAGACCTCTAGGAAGACTTTGGCGATGTCTTGGAGGACCCCTAGTGGCCACATCCAGGCTGGAAAAGGAGGAAAGCAATGGCACAGGTACTTAGTGGCTCACAAGGTAGCAGAATCACTTTGAAAACCTGCTACAGACCAAGGGGGATAGAACCTCAGGTGAGTAGAGCCACTTCTTTTCCAGGCCAAGAGCGATGCCCCAAGAAGACCTGCCTTCCTGGTCACTACTGCCTTTTGGGCATGTCCAGTGCCTGGCAGGGTCAAGGCCATATGCAGAGCTGTATGCTATGTCCTGCAGGTGAGGAGAGGGGCAAACGGGGAGTCTGTCCTGGGGAAAGAAGCCAAGATTCCATCCTGGGAACAGAGAGCATTGTTCTCAGAGAATATTGGCTTGCTAGAAATTGTATCTTCTGTAGTCTCTGTCTGGAAGTTGAGATGGGGCCTTTGCATAGAACAGAACTGCTTTCCCCTTTGGGGAAATCACTTCACTCAGGAACTCTGAGTATCCATCTGTCTTGTAGAGTTGAGATTAAATACCATAGAGACAGGAAGTAATAACAGACACATACCCCTCTTCTGTTACCACAGAGCTATCAGAGCAATGGGCATCACTTTGTTCAAATTGTAGGACTCCAGTGTTTAGGAAGTGTCACACTGCCATGTCTCTGCACTTGTCTCCCAAGCTGGAGTGTGACTCTCAGTCTCCACACATTTCCCTGTACTTACCCACACTGATGACACATCCTCACACACACACACATACACACACAAACTCACACACACACACACACACACACACACACACACACACACACACACCCCTTGAAAACAGCGAAAGAACAGGACCATGAAACAGTATTTGTTTTCTTCCCATAATAACACACTGCCCTTTCTCCTTGGAGTTTATCAGAATAATTATGTGCACCCCCTCTCAGTCTACAAAGATCTAAGCAAACCATCAGAAAATGAATTAAAGTGCAAAGTAAAGTGAAAAAACTTGGTCAAGATGGGGAGCAGATTTCAAAACAAATATCCACAGACCCATGCTCAGTTGCCTGTGCTGTCTTCTGACTGGGTCTGGCACCTCCCAGCTCCCCTCTGAGGTCCCCCCCGACCCTGAGGGAGACCAAAAGCACAGGAGGAACAACAAATACTGACACCTCTTTCTCATGCTTTCTTTGAATTCCTATGCAGGGTCCTGCCATAATAAATAATAATTCATTCAGAAGGGGGTCATCTCAGGATGAACCACCCACAAATCCTAGGAGAGTCAGGGTTGACCAGGAACCTGGGCCTGGGAGCTTCCTTTGTCATGAAGGTTGCAGTTACTCCAGTCTTTATGCTCCACTCCATTCTTCTGAAATGTTCTACTACAGAGCTCTGTAAGGTGGGAGTGACTGAGGCCAAGGTGGCACTGCACTTTGGTTTCACCTGCTCCTAACAATCTGGGCAGGAGCTGAGGTGGTGCACCCCAATGGAGACATCCTTGTGATGACAGGGGGACCCTGTCCTCCAGGCTACTTCTGTCCTGTGGGCACAAGGCTGCCCCTTCCCTGCCCTGTGGTTACTTTCTCATATTGGTGAGTATTGCTTCCTAGGTCTGGAGCCAAACTCTACTGGCCTCCTCCCAGCCTCCTACCCACCCACCAGGTCCCCAAGTGAGAGGGAACATGGACCTCAGAGAGCAGAATGCTTCCTGTCCTGGGAGGGTGGAAATCCCCTGGGAAGTCAGTGTGGGTTGGAGAGAGAATGGCCAGACAACAGTAGACAATGTGAGTTCCTGGGCTGGAGAATTGTAATACCCAAGAGAGCAAAGTGATGAAGAATCCATGTGTTTTCCTGAGTCCCATTTCAGACAGACCCCATCTCCCTCTTTATGAAGCTCAACCCCCAAAAGGGGACAACCAAGAGCAAAGGGACAGTCATGGAGCCCATGGCTATTAGAAGGCTGTTAGAAGTTCCAATTGGAGCTTCCAGATGGGTCTGCAGCCCCACAGAGCCTGTTTGAGTTTAGTAGGAGCAACCCCACAAATGGAGCCCTGCTAGGATGCATCCACCACACAGTACAGAGCCTCCAGGTTCTACTACTTAACTCTGATCTCTCCGGTTTCTTTTTGTCTCCCTAGGATGTTTCTCTCTATGGCCTCTGAGTGTCTGTCCTGCCCTCCAGGCCATTTCTGTGCTGCTTCTGGCCTTGCTGCCCCTTCAGGACTCAGTGCACCTGCCTACTTCTGTCTGGCAGGAGTCTCCTCCCCAAACCCAACAGGTAGGGAGACTCTCAGGACAAGTACAACCCTGCCCCAGTCAGATACCATACAGTGGGGCATTCTGTGGTAGGGGCCCAGATGAGTAGGGGTAACTGCATTTTGGGTAGTTGGAGGAAAGAAGGGACACGTTTGAGTTGGTAATGGACATGATGTTTGGACAAGGTGCCCCATGGTCTGATTACTATTCCTTCAGTCACCTCCAGTAACAATGTGTCTCATGTCCTCATACAACATGTTCACATCTGCCACCACTGATCTCACTTCAGTTCCACTCAGACCCACTGAATTAGTCACAGACTTGTTGGGAGGTGAGCAGAGAAGACAAGGAGGTTGGGGAAATGTCAGTCAATACGTACCACAATGGTACTCTACAGGTCACCCAGGGACAAAGCAGATCATAGGTTTCATCCTCCTTGGGGCCCTCAGGTGGCACCTTGTGAGCAGGTGAGGTCCAAGGCCAAGGTTTCCCAGACAGACACTCTGAAAGCTGCACAAGGTACGGGAGAGGACTTGGAGGCTACAGCCTTGTGTCAGGTTCCCTCTGGAGATGGCTGACCTCTGGAGGAGGCTTCTATATGGTGTCTTCACAGGTGGCAGGTGGAGTCTCTGGTTCTTCAGGAGAATGTGACTGGGCAGACATGACTGAACCTTAGCTTTTGTGTCAGGGGCGGGCTCTGAGGGCCCCAGAGCCGCACCGTGGCCTGATCTCTAAGATGGTGCCTGGCAGCTTGCCAGACATAGCTGCACCTCATATACAAGTTTTAGGAAGTAACTCTGGTTGGCTGTTGTACATGAGGCGATCCTGGTATCTGCCTGGAGACTGTTCCTTGATCGGCTGACTTTCCTGGTAGTCTACTCTCTGATAGGCTGATGTTCTCAATATAAGTCGAAGACTTGTGGAATAAAGCTCTTTTTTGGTTCCTGTGATCAAGAAAAGCGTACGCGTTGTGATTGCCCACCGCCTGCGGGCGGTGGGCGATCATAAGTGGTGCCGAAACCCGGGACCTCGAGTTATAAAGAAGAAACTGATCAGGTAAATACAGGGAAAGTAAAGTACAGTCTGGCCAGGTTAAAGTTCGCTGGGTAAGCGACGAGTTAAAGTTCACTGGGTAAGCGACGAGTTAAAGTTCGCTGGGTAAGAAACGAGTTAAAGTTCGCAGGATAAGCGATGAGTTAAAGTTTGCTCGATTATCCAAGAGTTAAAGTTTGCTGGATAAGTGACAAGTTAAAGTTCACTGGATAAGCGATGGAGTTAAAGTTCACGGGAAGCGACTAGTTAAAGTTCGCGGGAAGCGACAGAGTTAAAGTTCGCGGGAAGCAACGGAGTTAAAGTTCGAGGGAAAAGTGACGAATTAAAGTTTGCAGGAAAAGCGACAAGTTAAAGTTCACGGGTAAAGTTCACGGGAAAAGCGAGGAGTTAATGTTCGTGGGAAAAGCGATGAGTTAAAGTTTGCAGGATAAGCAACGGAGATTGAGTGTTTGTAAGTGCTTTCGCTTTTGTTTTGCTAGTTAAAGTGCTTTGCATTGTTAGTTTAATAGAGAAATATGGGCACTGAAATGTCACGAATGCGCATGGAAGGTCCCTTAAAGGATTTGTTCCGGGCCAATGGAATTCCTCTTGAAACTAAAACAGCCTGAACCAAATGCAGAGAGGTCATAAAACAAGGGGAAGAGGTTTTGGAGGAAATAAAAGAGGAAAGGTCTAAAGCATCAGAAAGGGCATCAATAAGATCAGAGACAGACAAGGAAAATGAAACTGGGTGTGAGGATAGTTCAGATGAAGAGGAGGATTTACTATGTAAAACAAAAAATCTTGCTATTACAGGATCTACTAAAGAAAAGATGGGGCAAACACACACCACACATGGTGACCCTGCACTCTCAGCTCTAAGACTCATGCTGAAGAGTAGCAGCTTTGAGTGGTCTGATACACAGGCGGAAAAAGCCTGGACACCTTTAAGAGGGAAATCAGTTTAGGTGAGGGTCCCCCATTAGGAGTCTGCCCTACGTTATCCGCCCTTAAAGCCTGCTTCTCTCCAGGACCTCCCAAAAGGGGGCTCCAAGTTTCTCCCCAAAGAGCCACCGCCTAAAGAACTGCCGGCTCCTCCCGTTGCATCTCCTTCCAGAAACTTGCCACATAGTAAACAACATTGGGAGACCTTTAATGAGGAGCCCAATCCATCTCAATTCGATCCTCCCAAGGTTGAGGAACCACGAGGGCAGCCAGCCTCTACACATAGGGAGGGCCCACTACCGCCCTGGGGAGGATCATTGCTGCCATCGTGTATTCTGGGGCCACATCAGACTCCAATGAAAGCCCTCACCCTCCTCCTTCTGGATGGTGGGAAATCTTCCCGGTGGCCATTTTGTGACACTGGGCAAGAACTCACAGACTCTAACCTCCCCGCTCCCTGTAGGGCCTTCCCGGTAAACGTTAAAATGTTAGTTTGGGAAGGAATGACTACCGATAACAAATTGGCCTGTGCAGGGATGAAAGGTGGCTCCATGGGAAGGTGGATTGTGGCTACCAAAGATATTGGCACACAGCTTCCGCAAGCGAGCGGGCAGATGGAAAGGGATTTCTTATCTTCAAGTCTCTTCTTTTTTACGCTTCTATGCTAATTCCTTCTCCTCCTCCAACTTCGCCCCACACAGCCCACCTAGTCCTCTTGCCATGAGGTCCCACATATGCCGGTGTGGAGGGAGTAACCAGCCCAACCATCAGTGGCATGTCCTAGTAAGGGGTATGATATAGTAGCCCCAGTCCCCACAAATATTGGGAGATAATTGTTTCACAATTTTCTGCTTCCAAACCTGAATTGATTACTAACCAGGATTAAGGGTTAAAATGCTCCAGGCATGAAGTTTCTGCTGGAACATTTTCTCCCCTTTCAGATCCAAATCTCAGTCAAGGCTTACATTGAAATGTAAATAGAGAAAGCCTGAAGGCTCAGTAGGAGACTGGTCTCAAACCCCAAAAAAAAAAAAAAAAAGAGCAAAAAGAGTCTTACCTGAACTCCAGCAAAAGTAAATTTTATGGTGCTTTACTAAAGTACTTAACAGCCGCTTCATTTTTCCAGGACTCTTGTTTTTTTGAATTCTACATTTTTTTTGAGCTCATGATCAGTTCTATTTTTTTATTCAACTAGAGTTTTTTAACATCTGTTACATTGCAATGGAGATTCACCTATAAAGTTTCAAGGCCTTTGATTTTGTGTTATTTGTATGTCGTGCTGTCTGATGTCATGTTTTGTCTGTATCAAACTGAGCGCTCCTAAAATTAAAATTTAAAAATGGATCCAAATACTTTTAATTCACATGATTTAAAAAGGTTCAATTCAAATTGGGTAAAGTAATAAAAGTAAAATGTCTTAAAATATAATTCACAAGTCTCTAGGTGGTCAAACTAATGAAATATTGATGTTAATAAAATGTCTAATATCAATTGTTTCTAGGACTTTTCTTCAACAGGAAAGAGACGGCAAATACTGTTCAGGACACTTGTCTGATATCTTGGTTTTTGCAGAATAAGTGAATTAGAGTTAACATGTATGGGATTACGCAAATGTGTTTGTACAGACATCTGATTAATTTACAAAGTTAAAATGCTAATTGTTAAATAACATCAAGTACTTTTAACACCTTAAATTACATGGGGTAACATACTTAAACATTATTGGTGTTTTCATAGGTTAGGTTGGTAAATACAAGGGTTTAAACTTGCTTTGTGTCATCACTAAACTAAAAACAAGGTTACTAAGAGTTATGTCCTAACAGGTACAATTCTATACACAAAGGGTTCTAAAAGTTTCAACTGTGTTTCAATTAGAGTACTATAAATAACAAAATATTTAATCTTGTTAAAATAGAGTAATTTATCTAAATTTAGAAATTTCATAAGAGTTGTTTCAGAATGTGAACAAAAAGGGGTCAATAGGAAAGAGAAAAATAAGGTTCTGGGTATGGAAATATATTTAGTAAAAGGGAAAAGGAAATGTTTCTGGGTAAGAAAGTGCTTGTGTGATGAAATAAATGAGGGTCTAAGTAAGTGCTAAGAAAGTCTACGTAAGTAAAGGGCAAGTTTCAACAAGTTTGCATGTAACTAAGTTGGTTGTATGTATGTGAAACATTTAAAGCTATTTAAGGTTTTTCCTAAGGTGAAATGCTAATGTTCTAATATAAACCAAAGTTTAATCTATATGGTAAAATGACATGGTAAAATAACAAGGATTTCTTAGAAACACTAATTTACTCTTAACTTTGTGTCTATTAAGTTTTATTCTTTAGAACAATTAGTCTTTAAAATAGGGGTTTATACAATTATGGTTAAGCAACTGTTAGAGTATTGTACTACGTTATAGAGTCTAAATTTTTCTTTAAAAACTAAATTTGGTAAGAACCAATTTCTCATTAAATTTGAAATAACTCTAACCACAGGTATACCTTATAACCCACAAGGACAAGGTATTGTTGAACGTGCACATCTCACCCTCAAAAATACTCTTTATAAACAAAAAGGGGGAATACGGGAGACCTTCAGGTCTCCTAAAGATAAACTTTCTCTTTGCCTCTTTATTTTAAAAAAAATTTTTAACTCTGGATAATGAGGGTCGCTCTGCCACTGAGAGACATGGCAATCATAAACAACATGATAGAGCGACAGTAAAATGGAAGGATGTTCTTACAGGACAATGGAACAGCCCGGACCTGGTGCTTTACTGGAGCTGTGGCTCGGTTTGTGTGTTTCCACAGGACAAAACATCGCCTATCTGGGTTCCTGAGCAACTAACTCGACCAGTGCCAATGCTACCAACAAGTAACTCAGACCAACATACTTCTGATGCTCATAGCCCCCCTTGAACTAACTTACAACCTCTTTTTAGTCTCTTAGGAAGAACAGTTCAACTATGTATCTCTCAATGTTGGAATGCTTCTAGGTTCCCGCTGGCAGTCTTAATGTGTGTTCCTACCTTCCTATCAGTCCCAGTCTCTGTTACAGATGTGGAATTGCCAGTTACTATCAAGAAACAGGAGAGAATTTGGCATCACAGCAGCTCTGGTCACTGCAATAGTGGTTTCTGCAACAGCAGCACTAGCAACTGCCATACCTACAGCAACAGCAGTCAATCACTTGGCCGAAAATACAGCTACAGCCTTACAGACTGAAGAGACCCTAAACCAACATCTAACAGCAGGCTTACTCCTTGTAAATCAAAGAGTGGACTTACTACAAGAACAAGTGGATATCTTGCAAGAACGTTTGGGACTGGGATGTGTTTATCCTTTAAGAGCAGTGTGTGTCACCCCTATTGCTTATAATAACCTTAGCTCTGTGGTTATGTTATCTAAAAATCTCTCTGTCTACCTTACTGGTAATTGGTCATCTACATTTGATAATTTAACCAGTCAGTTATGAGCTGAAATACTCAGAGTCAATGCCACCAGGGTTCAAGTGGCATTGGTATTCGAGATGTTCTCTTTGTTATCTAAAGCCCTGGGATTGACAAAACAGTGGGCTGGAACAGTAGCTGTTCTGATTATTATCTGCTTAGGGATAGCCTATGTTATACGCAGCCAAATCAGAGCTCGCCAAGATGCCCGATGTCATCAACGGGCTATAATACAGACTTTGACAGCCATTGAGACAGGCACATCCCCCCAAGTATGGCTAAGCATGCTGGACCAGTAGTCAAAGACAGGTAAGATCCGTGGAAATGCATACCAACCTAAGACAGGGTTCTGACGCCTGGAGGTCAGAATTCCAATGACTGGTAAGGATGTAATTTGCCATGGACAACCTAAGACAAGCATGGTCCCAAGTCATCTTTTCTTTATTTAAAGTATAAGGGGGAGATGTCAGGGGCGGGCTCTGAGGGCCCCAGAGCCGCACCGTGGCCTGATCTCTAAGATGGTGCCTGGCAGCTTGCCAGACATAGCTGCACCTCATATACAAGTTTTAGGAAGTAACTCTGGTTGGCTGTTGTACATGAGGCGATCCTGGTATCTGCCTGGAGACTGTTCCTTGATCGGCTGACTTTCCTGGTAGTCTACTCTCTGATAGGCTGATGTTCTCAATATAAGTCGAAGACTTGTGGAATAAAGCTCTTTTTTGGTTCCTGTGATCAAGAAAAGCGTACGCGTTGTGATTGCCCACCGCCTGCGGGCGGTGGGCAATCATACTTTTGGAGGGTGGCCGAACTTGTGACAAAGCAAATCCCTCCTCTCTGCCCTGTCCATTGTTCAGAAAACATCTGAGACACAGGTCCAGCTTCCAGATGGAGGGGAAAGTTATGGGGAATTGTGGATGGGGATCTGGAGGGCAGGAGCCGTTCCTTCTTCCCCTCATTTGGGTTGCCGAGTCAGGACAATGGCCAGAAACAAAACCAGCCATCAGTTAAGAATTATGAAATTAACGTCCTCTCAGTCTAGTTATGGAAAACTGAACACCCGCAGAGCCATCCTAGAGAGAGCACCATAAAAAACAGCAGAAAGTGTCTCTAAACCTGTGAAGTGCCCAGGGCAATGCTGGCATCTCCACTGACATCTCAGGACTTCATCCTCAAAAGGCTCATCAGTTTCTCTACTATCCTGCCAAGCAGAGATGTTCTGAGGCTACAATGACATAACATGTGTAAAACATGTCTTTGATCTATCACATTCTGTAAAAAAAGATAACTAACAGTATTATTTTTTTATAAAACCCTTAAAACTCTGATTCCCCTCAGGTCTCTCAGAGCATGGAGGCCCCTGTTCCCAAGGCCTCTTTTGCTCCCAGGGAACCAGCCTTCCATAGCCCTGCCCTGCTGGCTCCTACAGCTCCCTGCCTGGCCAGGCCTCCTGTTTTCCCTGCCCTGCTGGCTACTACTGTCCCCAAAATATCACCAACTTCCACAGGCACCCCTGTCCACCTGGTTTCTACTGCCCCCAAGGTAAGTACCTGGGCAGCAGCTCCCCACAGTAAGGCTGCATAATGGAGTGGACGTTCAGGAGTTCTTGGCTCAGCTGTGAAGCACTATGCCTCCTGCCCAAGCCCCTGGAGGGTAGGGCACCCTCAGGAACAATTATGCAGGGCCCTCTCTAAATTTTGTTTCTCAGGCACCAAGCATGCCTCCCAGTTCCCCTGTTCTCAGAGCTACTACAACCCAGACCCAAGGAGCCACAGCCTGGATAGTTGCGTGCCCTGCCCCCAGGAATCTGACCCACGTTTCGGGACTCTGTGATGCAGATGAGTTTCCTGAATCACCCTAAGAAGACTCCTACTCATCTCTGTGCTCTCCATTTGTGCCCCAGTCCTGGTGTCACCTGGAGCAGCTACCACAAGGGTTTGCGTATGATCTGGTGAGCTCAGCCTTGATCTGCTTGGACCAGCTTTCTCCCCACCCTGCTGGTTCCCACTCCAGGCTGGTTCTGCATGTCAGCAGCATGGACCACCCACCCCTTTGACCTAGACAACTACACCAGTACCAACTACCTGTGCCCAGTTTCACCCAGAGGAGGGACTTGCCCAGATTGTTCCTACTGTCATGAGGGCAGCCTATGGCCCACATTGTGCCCACCAGTTTCCTTCTGTGTCACTTTGGGTGAGGACTCATTGTGCCCTGTCACCCTTGTGAAAGTACCAGGCTGAGTGCAGCACTTGACTTACTTCCTCATATAAAAGGACAATCGGTGTTTTTTCTAACCCATGGGATTGCACTGCAAGCTTCCTGTCAGAACTAAGGAATGCAAGTGCTTACAGGCCCTCACTGTGGGGTGAGCATAATCCAGTCACCACAGAATAGCTTGGGGAAGGGGAGTGGCTAGATCAGCAGGTTCTGCAGAGGGAGGGACCTGGTAATACTTCCCTCATCCTCCATCATACCTGGAGATCTAAGTGCCCCCATTTCCCAAGCACCTGCTATGGCTGAACCCTGCCAGTTACTAGGATCCAGGGGTGCAGAGCTCATCCTGCCATAGAAGGTGTTCAACTCCTCAGGGGCTCTAGAGCTCTGTGTGGTCTAGACTCCACCCTGAGTCTACTGAACTTATATTCTAATTTCGGTTCAGCAACTGACTGAGAATGACCTCACTCTCTTTGACTAAGAGTAGTAACCATGTTCCAGGTTTAGAAGGAAGAGAAAAGTATCACAGGGCCCAATACAAGCTCAGCACAAGCTCAGTGCAAACTCAGGACAGACTCCATACAGGCTCAGCCCAGGACTCATCTCAGGTTCTTCAAAGACTCAGGACAAGTTCAGCACAGGTTCAGCATAAGATTAAGCACAGGTTCTACATAGACTCAACACAGAGCTCAGCATAGGTCTCAGAATAGACTCAGCACATTGCTCAATGCAGACTCTGCACAGTCTTAGGATAGACTCACCATGGTCTTACAACAGATTTATCATAGACAAAAGTAGCCAGCCTGGCAGAGCCCACTGGGTGATGAAAGGCCTGTGGGTGAGAGTTAGCCAGTGAGATACAGCACAGAGTTCATCACAGGCTTTGCACAGGCCAAAAACAGAGCTCGGCAGAGAAATCAGGATAGGCTTAGCACAGTATTCTTCATATGGCTCAGCATAGTCTCTGCATATACTCAGTACAGATTGCAGCAGAGAGCTCAAAACACACACTTGGCAAAGACTTATCACAGAGGCCAGCAAAAGTTCAGAACAGGGGTCAGAAAATGCTCAGCAGAGGCTCAGCACAGTAGTCAGGACTGAATCACAACAGGATCAAAATAGACACTGCCTATGCTCAGGAAAGCATCAACACAGAATCATGGGACAGGATCAGCACAGGCTTAGCACAAGCTCAACCCAGGGCAGGCTCCACATAGTCTCAGCATAGGCTTGACACTGAATCATCTCAGACTAAGCACAGATTATGCACAAGGTTCAGATAGTTTTATCTTGGTGTGACTCTAAGTTCCACCTATGAACTCCAACCATAAACTAAGTATCTCCAGGGACTGACACCCTCAAGGAGCACAGTCTGCTCCTATGTGCTAATGTTCTTAATGAGTAAAATCAACATCTGGCCTGGCTCCCTCTCACCCACAGACCTTTCGACACCCAGTGGGCCCTGCCAGGCTAGTTACTTTTGTAACCAGCATTCCCAACTCCAGAGGATGGGGTGACAGGGGCACCTTGCCCCCCAGGAGCCTTCTGCCATGAGTATCTCTTTGGATCTCCATTTCAGTCTGATCCACCCTCCTGTACCTGAACTGCACATACACCTGATGATTTGGTTTGCCTAGATCTCTTGGGTGGTGGGGAGGAAGACAGAGGAAGGAAAGGTGCTCCATCACAGTTGGGCCACAGGGGAGAATCTTTGCAGAGGATCTGGTTAAGGGCACTCCAGGCCTGTGCTACGGTTTGAGGGGGTTGTTGTGAACAGATGAGAATTAATGACAGCGCCATGATTACACTTAAGCCTAATCAATTCTGAGTGCCCTGAGCTCTAGTGAATCATCTGCAGCTTCAGGGGAAGGGCCTGGAGTCTCTCCATGTGCTTCAAAAGGGTCAGACCAGCAGAAGGTGGGCAGTAGTGGTTCCTGCAGTTCTACTCGTCATGGGTCATCCAATGCTCTGAGGTTGGGTCAACTCACAAGGAATCTCTGCTCCTGGACTTGTCCCCTCCCTGTACTTTCACCTGCAGGGTCACACAGACACACACCCTGTCCTGTCAGTACCTTCTCCAGCCTCCCCAAACAGACAGTGCCTTCCATGTGCCAGACCTGCCCGCCAGGCTTCTACTGCAAGGAGGCTGGACTCCAGGCCCCCAGTGGGCAGTGCGCAGCAGGTGAGAGGAGAAAAAGCATGGGTAGCATAAAGGGATGAGGCCAGTAAGAGCCTAGGGAAAGCTTTCTGGGCACTAGGCTCCAGGGTCAGGTGTCAGGGCCCCAGAGGGTTCTGGTGGGAGAAGACACTGCCAAGACCTAACATCTCAGCAAGTGTCAGTCCTTCCTCCTCAGTGTACCTCACTCCTGCCAGGTTATTACTGAGACTCTAGTGCCTGTCCAGGACTTTAGCCTGTACCCATGTCCTCAAGGGCATTACTGTCCCCTGGGCATGGTCAAGGACACCTACCACAGCTGCCCAGTTGGTACTTATGGCTCATGAAAGGAGCTGAAAAGTATCACAGAGTGCCAGCTGCACTCTGCTGGGAAGTTCTGTGCACTGACTTGACTCACAGCTCCCATGGGTACAGATACACCCAGGGTCCTTGAGGCAGAGAAGGCTGTAGGAAGCAGTGGATTTGAGTGCAGGATAGTTCTTGAGGATATGATGCTGGGAGAAGCTCCTTGGCCTCATTGCTAATCTACAAGGGTCAGAGCAGCTGGGGTATGTAGAGCAGAAAGTACCTGCATGTTCACTACTTTCAAAGACCTTTCTCTCACCCACATTCAAGTGATTGATGCCAGCATGATGCCCCAGTACCCATCCAGGGGATCTGGCCTCAGTGCCTGGTTCTGAAAAGCTCTCGAGGGGTTTCTGACATCACCCAACACTGGGTACCCATGTAACTGTGCCCCTACCTTGAGGCAGAACCGTACCCCAGCTACTCTCTCAAAATAGGCCCTATCCCCTTCCAGTGCAGGTCCAGTTTCATCCCCAGAGTCTTAGAGTCTCTGTCCTCCTGGTTAGCTGATTTGTAGGGTGAGGGGAGCTAGAACACTTTCTTGGGATATTTGGGTGGCTCCTGGGTGAAATGGCTGGGAATGTTTTGATCCATAAGGAAAATGCAGGCCTGGTATTTGAGGGTTTCTGAGATCTATTAGATCACCTTCAAATTGAGCCTGACCCTGAAAAACTTTCATATGAACCCAGTACTTATTTACACAGGAGATGGGCCCCTTCAGGACTGAATGCTTCAGGGTCCCATACTTGACTGGCCTTGGTTCAGGGACATTGTAGCTAATAGCCTGCCTATGGGGAAATCACAGGTAGACAGAGCCCCAACCACAGTCTCCAGTGAGGAACATGGGGATCACACTGACCAGTCGTCCCCTTCCCCAAGAGACTGTACTTCAGGGCACTGGTTCAAGTCAGAAGTCACCAGCAAGGATACAACTGATGGGGCACAGGGCCTCCTCTGCCCAGCTGGGCACTACTGTCTTGAGTATCCCATCCCAAGGGTCACTGCAACCGTGGCAGGGTGAACTGGTCCCATCCCTTCCAACACTGCTATTGCTTGTTTCTGAGCCCTCTTCCTTACACAGGTCATAGCAGCCCTACCTTACAGTCAGGTCAGGGTTGAATTCTGTGACTAAGCACGGAACCCTCCTGCCAGGATGTCCTATCCATCATCCCCAAAAACCTCCTGCATGTGGACCTGGAAAACCCTCCTGAATAGCTGACCTCTCCATCCCTCTATCTCTCCTCTGCCCCTCATGCCTTGGCTGCTTCCTACCTAGTTAGCATCTCAAGGCCTCATTGCTCCTTCCCTCCCAGATCCTTGGTGGCTGGACAATAAGTGACACCATCTTTTATTACCCTATAACAATCCCACAAAACAGGGCTTTGTGTTCTGCCTACTCACTCCCCACCTTTCATTCAGTCATTGAAAATGACCAAAGACTGCAGAGCTGAAAGGTCCCTCCTCTGGACACTGAGGGAGCATTTCTATCCTGGTCTATAAAGAGGGAGGATCCCAGGGCACAGAAGTAGCAGAATAGCCTGGTTACTTGCTGATTCTGCAAGAGCACTGGTCCCAGCCCCCTGCCCCCCTGGCACCTGGTCTGTGGAAAGAACCAGAGCCCCAGAATGATATCAACAATGCTCTAGAAGACAACTCTGCTCTGGGGGTCAGTCACCAACCTTGCCAGCACCGTGCCACCCACAGTGGGCCCACAGTTTGTCTCTTTCCTGCTCCAAGGTCTGGAGAGCAGGCACTGTCCACAGAAACAGAAATCAGTTCCATTTGGGTTCAGTCCAACTAGAGAACAAGTGAGGAAGCCCCTGTGGGCCAAACAGGAAAGAGCCACCCTCTCTGCACCATGAGACCAGCAGAGCTTGGGCCATCTAGGGACCAAATGCCTTGTAGACATGGTCACGGAGAAGACTCCAGTGTCCAGTCTGTGCAGGCTACAACCCTGACACCTCTTTATCCCCTACAAGGCTAGGTTGGAGGGCAGAAAAGGCCAAGAGTAGGAGGACTGAGAAGAGAGCAGGTGTCCCAGCCCTCCTCAGGTCACATGCTCCCCAGGGACTATCCTCAACTAAGGCTCTTTTACTTGGTCAACATTTTTTGGCATCTGCGCACTTGGGGAACCATCCTTGCCACCCCCTTGGAGGGCATCACAAGAGGATTCTGCCCACCTGAGCATCTCTGTCCATGGGAAAATGTAGACCACACACCATGTCCTCCAGGCTCCTATCCTCCAGTATATACACAACAGAATGTTGCATCTGTCCCAATGGCCACTACTGTGTCCCAGGGCTGAGACCACAGCTGTGTCCCAGAGGTTAGTGAGCAGCTAGAAGCCCAGCTGGCTGATCGAAGACCAAAGGGTTGTGGCCGTAAGCTCTGGGCAGTTATTTCCCATGAACCTACTTCCTTCAGGCCTCGCTTGAGTCTCTAAGCACCTAAAGACTTGGGCCCAGAGGCAATTATCCCTGCATTCACAGAGCACTCACATGTCCTGGATAAGAGACCCCAGGAAGAGGCCAGGCTATGTGGAGGCCTGAGCTCCCCAGCTCCCCACCATTCTTTGTCATTCTCCCCTCTCTTACCTCCCCAGACCCCCAGCTGTGTCCTGCACCTTCCACAGGTTTTGACTGTCCTGAAGGCACAGGCCTCAACTGGTAGCCCTGCCCCAGTGCACCTATGGCCCCACGCCTGGGCTAACCAGCCTTCTGGAGTGTCAAGCCTGTAATGGGGGCAGGTTCTGCCCCAAGACCAATGCAACAGAGACTGGTGGACAGTGTTGGGATGGCTTCTTCTGCACCAGAGGCTCAGCCTGACTCCACCCTGAGCCCAGCACTGAAGGTGTTCCTGAGATCCCCAACTGGGAATTGGGGGTTCAGGGTCTTCCACCCACTCACTGGTCAATCCAGAGAGACAGATTCATTACTTCTGTCCCATAGACCTGGGTCTCTGTCCTGGGCCATGCTTCCTTGGCCTCACTGCTTGTGCAGGACACTATGGCCCAGGGGTGAACAGAGTTCTGCTTTATGTCCCCTCCATCCTCTGCCCATGCTAGGTGGGAACCTAAGGATCTTCTGAGCTTCACAGGGTCCAGGACTGACCCCAGCTACTAGGGATCATGGGACAGAGAATCTCAGACACCTTCAAGTCACTGTAAGCTCTGCAATGTACAATAAGGTGGTTAAGCATCAAATCAGAGCATCAGAGATGATAGATTTGTTAGGCTTCCAGGTGATTCTCCTAAGCAGCTAGGGGATGGTGGCTGTAGCATAAATCACCTTGGATCAAGGCCCTTTGAAATTCATTGACACACTTCTAGAAAACATAGCCAGGCACACAGAGGTTCACATGTTTTCCCTAGAGACCCTGAATCCCTTTATCCAGAGACTGAAGAAAAACTCCTGCACTCCCAGCCAATCCCTATCTCTGGTAGGTGAGGAAACTGATACTCAGGAGGAGGGATAGCCCTTCTTGACACACAGACTTTCACCTGGCTGGTACCCAGGCCAGTGACCCTGATCCAGGTTTCTGCCAATCTGCAATCCCCTTGGAACACAAGGGTCACACCAGCCTCTGACAGGAGGATATCTGGTGACACTTGCTCAATGCACAGCTCATTCCCCAGCTCCAAAGGTCTGTTCAGCAACATTGAAGAAACCAAGCAGTTCCTGACCTCACTCACCCACTAATTTCTTGGAGCATGGACTATGCAGGGTGAGGGATGGCAGAAGAGGAGTCACAACCAGGTAGTTCAGAAACTGACCTGCTTTATGAGTGTCACTAGGGAATGTAAAACATGAGCCCACACAAGATGTCTGCATGGACCTCACTACAAGAGCAAGAATGGAAGGTTACTTTTGAGCCCCTATCAGACACTGTAAATCTTCTACAGTCCCCAGGCTTCAACATCCCAGGAAGAAACCTGCTCTCCCAGGTCTCCTTCCAGTGGGCACTGCCATCATCAGTAAAGCTTCCCTGACCTCTTCCAGTGGGAGCTAGCAGCATGGGTGTATGTGATTACTTCTTACAGAGGGTGTGGGCTGGGGGAGGGACCATTTCACAGTGTCCTCAGAACCAGTAGTCCAATCACCTGGGCCCAGAGCCCAAATGGGGAAAGCAGGAGATAGTACAGGTAGCACATTCCTCCTCCCCTTCCTCCTCTTGCCCTTCCCAGTGGTCAGGCTGACCTGTGACTTGGTTTCCAGAGGAGGCTGGCCCTTGTCCTCAGGGATACTACTGCCCCAGGGGATCAGCCATGCCTCAACCCTGCCCACCTGGCACCTTCAGTCCCTGGATCAAGATTGGCTCAGAGGTAGGGAAATCTCAGCTGGGACAAAAGGCCATGGTGAGGAGGGACCTGATTGGATTTGACCAAACCACATTGCCCCCAAGATCAAAGTTTATCATAGGGTCTTGTGGTCAGGGACACCAGTCCAGCTAGCTGCCTTTCTTCCTCAGGTCACTTCCACCAGTGGCATGCCATGGCCCCATGAGCACACAGCACAGTCTCATGTTCTGTTTTGACCTTATTTATAAGGTTTTCCTCACTAAAATAAGAGCATCCCAAAGTCAGGGAACCTGTCTTTTGCTCACTGCTCTTAAGCCACAGCGTAGTTCCCAACAAGCATGTGTGAAATGCTGAACGAGTAACATAAGCTGGGGCTAAAACATCTGGGAATACAGCAAACAAGGCTCATGCATGCAATGGTGTAGGGAGGGAAGGGGCCCCACCACAGTAGGTCTTCAGACGTAGAAGAAGGACTAGTCATTCTTTGGTGCTATGAGTCAAACCACAAAAAGAGAATTAAGTAAAGAAGAAGGAATTGAAGAGATGGAAGGAAGAGATAGAGGAAGGGCAACTTGTGGATGGAGTAGTTTGAAGGGTGAATTCTTGGCTACAAATGAGCCCACTGGATTGATGTTTGGGGCTGACACACAAAGGTTCAGCCTGTGGGGAGTGAGCACCCATCCATCCTGGAGAATGTGCCAGCAAAGAGACATGATTACACGATGAATGGGCCGTTGTTGGTGGGAGAAGGTGGACTAAGATGGGCAGGAAACCAAAGAAGATAGTCTCAGATTGAAGCCCCCTTTCAGTCCTCTGCTCCCTCACCAAACACTTCTCACACATCTTCCTCTGGTGGCCCTGCTTTCCTGTCCTGGCAGGAGTCAAGGTCATGCATTCTCACTTGGGGTCTCCAGCAGATTGCCTTCTCTCATACCTGCTGGATCACTAGTGCATCTCTGCTGGCCTCACCAACCCTTCTGGAATCTGCAATGAAGAGTTCTTCTGTCTGCAGGGCGCTCTTTTCCCCAACTGGAACCTGGGGGACAGGACCAGTGGCCCATGCCCTGCAGGTACCCCCTTGGGAAGGAGTAGCTAAGGAGGAACCTGGGAAGTTGGGGAATGAGCAATTCCAAAGTCAAGTGGAAGCTCAGCAGCCCCTTCCTCTGCCATCTGATGGGGGCCAAGAACCCTGGGAAGACTAACAAATGTGCGCTGGATCCTATAGTTCCATGCGCCTGTAAGAGCCCTATAAGCCTGGGAATACAATGAACAACAGGGAGGGGGCTCCCTGGAACCCTGACCTGTGAGGTCTGCTTCCTTTTCAGGACATTTTTGACCCCCTGGTACTGTCTCCCCCAAATCCTGCCCTGCAGGAACCCACAACACCCTGACTGCTCAAGGTCACTGTGAGCCTTGTCCCCAGGGGTAAGTGCTAAGAGGCATCCTGGGGACCCTTGAGTTTCTGGACACAACATTTGCATTCCTGCTGCAGAAGGTGGCTAAGCCACGGACTATAAGAAGTCACCAGAGAATTTCCACAACTCCTCCTCAGCCATCTGTCTCTGTCTTGTGATCTCTTTGTTAAGTATCACTGAGTCATTCCTAATTTCAAGTCTGCAACTGTTTACCTGCCATTTAAGCCATTCACCTCCTCCAACCCCAAACCCTCAGTTAGGGCACTGCACTGTGCAGAGGAGCATCCCTGAGAGGGTGATAAGTCCAGAAGTCAGTGGTGGACAGTGACCCAGGTAGCCACCTTGGCACACATCAGACACCCAGACCTCTGATACCTTCCTCCCCTCTCCTCTCTGTAGTTTCCTCTCCCTGGCCAACACCTCATCTGTGGCAGGAAATGAATGTCCTGCTGGCCACTACTGCCCAGCGTCCACCACCTTTGCTTTTCAGTTCCCCTGCTCCAGGGGCACATACAAGCCGCAGAGAGGGGGCGTCCAGCAGTCAGATTGTACTCCCTGTGAGGCAGATAAGGGGAAAGGACCCACCCCATCTTCTTTTTCCCACCCTGGCCACATCGGGCCACACTGTCCCTGCACAATGAGTATAGAACTCAGGCCTGGATCAAATGAAGAGGCCTGGGCCACAATCTCAGGGCATCTGAGGAGATCATCCCTGGGGGACAGACAACTCATGTCCTCTGCCCCCAGCCCAGGGGTATCCTGTTATTCCTTCCAGGGTTCTATTGTCTCCTGCCTGGACTGGTGGCCCCATCAAGGCCCTGCAGAGCTGGGTTCTACTGCACTCCGAGAGCATCTGTCCCTAATCCCACTGATGGGATCATAGGAGACCTCTGCCCTCTAGGACACTCTGTCCCCAGGGCAGCCCCTGGCCAGCTCCATGCTCCCCCGGTGTGTCTCTCTTGGGTGAGGTCTACTCTCTGGGCCCCTGAGAGGAGAGAGGAACTAGAAGTCAGCCTTGTGAGTCTTCTGAAGAGACACACAAGAATAAATCCCTGAATTTCCCTTACATAGCAGAGTCAGTCCTACACAGATAGAGCATGCCATGTGGAGGTTGAAAGAGTAACTGGAATGATCATGAACTGGGCTGTCTCTCAGAGAAGGTTACAGAGAGGTTCAGCTGCAAAAACACTGTGGGGATTTGGGGAGGGTTCCACTGAGCTTTTGCCCCAGAATACTAGATGAGAAATCAGGAATTATCAATATCACACACATGTGAGGTTGAGGGAGCAGAGCACAATGGGAGCACTGTCATGGGTCTCCATCCAGGAGACCTCCTGTCCCAGGCTCAGTGTGTGCACCTGCAGGTTCCTTCTTGCCCATCCCAGGTGCTGCATCCGTGGAGGACTGCCAGCCATGTCCAGCTGGCTGGTTCTGCTCCCTGGCTGGCTTGAGTTCTCCAGAGGCCTTGTGTGAAGGAGGCTGGTATTGCCCCTGCGCCTCTTTCTCTGGACACAGTCCAGGTAAGAATGGACCCTTCTCACAATTCCCAGTGGTTCATCTCAGAGGGAGACATAAACCATGGGATTCCCTTCAGCTTAGATTCTATGGCTCCTGGACTGTGCAGAAGGGGTGAGGAATACTGTGCATTGGTGAAGCTCCTCCTGCACCCAGAGGTCAGTGTCTGCTCATAAATGGAGATGGAGACTCCTGGGATGAGAAAGAAGGAAGGAAACATAAAGAAACACTTAGATCAGTCAAGGATAGAGAATTTGTGCTTTGGGGGAGGAAATAAAAGTCCTCTCGGGTCAAAGATCCCCCTCTTGTGAAACAGGCCAGGCAAACAAGGGAAGAAGCCCAAAGACAATGGTCAATTCCAGCTCCCCTTAGTAGACCCAGAACAAGTCTTTCCCTTTTCTTTTCTAGATGCTATCCGTCCCCCTGGGCACTCATGACGCACAGGCAGTCTGGAGTCTTTGATCTGATCCCCTGGACAGTGTCAAGATGAACCTGGACAGCGCATCTGCAAGACCTGTCCTGCTGGAAAGTGAGAGCTGCCACCTGGTCTGGGAGGTCCCTCTTCTCTGTCTATTAACACCTAGATTTTCCCAAGTTCCCTGAAGGCAAAAGGGGCTAACTCATGTGGCAGATGACCTCATGGATAGTGACTGATCACCATGGGCACCCCAGCTTGCAACTGCCTGACAGCCCAGTGCCATCAATACCCCAAAGCCAGTGCAGGACTATGGAAGGATGCAGATTCATGCAAAAGAATAAAGCCTGTTGTCTACCTGTTTTCCATTTTCTCTGCCTTCTGAAGGACTTGTGAGAATTTTGCTTTAGTCCAAATCCCCAGGTCCCAGAAGTTTCCTTTCCCTGGAGGAAATCTCACTTTCCAGAAAGTTTCCAGAAAGACTGGGAATGTGGATGTACCAATTTCTGACCAACGACACACTGTGTCCACAGGTTCTGTCTCTTTGAGATCTGGGAGCAAGGAGTCAGGCCCATGAGGCCAATGGATTGTCCTGCTGGCTACTGCCACTTGCTGCTGACCAGCGGGACAAATGACATGTACTCTTCAGAAGTTCATGAAGCAGCTTCCGCTTTATTTGGATAACACCCTCAATATATAAGCAGTCTCATGCATAAGCAATTGTAATCAGATATGTCCATCCAATCTTATTAAAGGTCAAGCAATCACGAACTCAAGCATACATGTAAGATATATCTGTCCACGATCTAGGCGGCTGAACTAATTATCATACAGCCAATGGTAAACGCTTCCTGTTTTTCTCAAGGCACATTCAGCACACCCTTTGGCTCTCTGCCAGTCACCGTCTTAGATGCATGTGGTATAACCCTGGGCCCCAGGTCTTGCTTGCCACATTTCCCCCTTTCTGTTTATAAAAGAGACCGTGCCTGTCTTAGGTTGTCCACAGTAGAGCAACATCCTTACCTGTCATTGGACAATGAGGCTCTACCCTCATTTCCTGTCTTAGGTAGGTATGAGCTCCCATGAATCTTACCCATCTTTGACTACCAGTCCAGCATATTTAACCAGACTTGGGGGGATGAGCCAGCATCAATTGCGATGAGAGCTTGGTGAATAATGGCTGTTTCTCTGTGCTGATGTATATGCATTTTGTATAAATACTATATGCACAGAACAGATACAACACACAATAGACCTCCCCCGGACAAAAACCCAAACCATTATTTTCCCCATTGAACAGCAGACTGGAGAAATGTGGCCAATTGTTGTAAAAATAGGAGGATATAGAATAGAAGAGTTGGTAAGGGGTATAGGGTAGGACCATGTCTTTACTATCCCCCATAGTTCATGCAAGTCTCCTCCATTAACTTGGTGAGAAATCGCCAACACCATCAGTGGGAGAAGCCTCCTCATCCTCTTCCTGTTTTTGGGTCTCTGTTGAGGCCTTGAACAATCTCTCCGGCACCCAAATTGGCAATTGTGTGTCATGTGGGAAAACACAAACAGATCCTCAGGTCCCAATTAACACCGGATCCGGGCCGTTCCATTGTCCTGATAGAATGTCCTTCCAGAGCACTTGAGGTAGATGTTTTTTATTAGGCTCTGAATGATGGTCAGCAGCTGATCAGCCCTCAGAATTGAGATTTTAAAAAATTAAGATGAACAAGGCAATAGATAATTTGTCTTTTGGGGATCTGTATGATGCCCCTATTCCCCCTTTTTGTTTATAAAGCATGTTTTTAAGCATTAAATGGGCACGCTCAACAATGCTTTTTCCAGTAGGATTATAGGAAATTCCTGTGACATGTTGAATACCAAAGGTGGAAAGGGATACTTTTAATGCCTTAAGGATTAATTCTGCCACAGATTCAGTAAATAAGGATAAGACCTTGTTAGAGGCATAATTCATGTGAACCTATAGAATAGGACCCTTTTGCCAAAACACTCCTGTGGGTAACTTATTTGTGGCCAAGACAATGAATGATAAAGACTTAGCTAGGTCAATATGCTCAAGATGAACCTTTTCCATAGCTGTTTCAACAAGCTTGAGAGCTGTTTGAGCCTTAGGGGTAAGCACCCGCTTAAAGGGGGTCAGAATCTCCTTTAAGAATATCAAAAAGGGGGTCCAAACTTGAGGTGGGTAAATGAAGGTAAGATCTAATCCAATTAATATCACCCAAAAGTTTTTGAATATCATTTAAAGTTCTAAGTTTGTCCACCCAAAAGGTAATTTTTATGGGTTTAACCATTGTTGCATTTACGATAGATTCCAGGAAGTTTTTGGTGTCTGTCATTTGTACTTTATCAATGGCAATATGTAAGCCCCATCTTTCCAGTGACTTTAATAAGGCATTAAACATTGCTCTAAGACAGGTTTTTCCTTATGAGCTAGCAAAATATCATCCATACAATGATAGATTAAAACTTGAGGGCTAATTTGTTAATATACACCGGGGTGGAAATTAATCTGATTACCTTGCCCTTCATATGGTCCTTGGCCTGTCAGCATGTTTAGATTCCATTGAGGATTGCCCGCAACTGCATTACATCGGGCAGTATCAGAGCATAACTCCTGGTTAGCCACCTTCCACATGAGATATTGTCCCCCACATAAACATGTCTTTGCTAAATTACCCCAATCAGTCAGAGTAAGATTTTGACTTGCAACATTCTCTAATAAAAAAATGGTAAATGCAGCTTGTACTCCATAGGACATAACTGCCTCTTTTAATTGTTTTATTAATTTTTTATATAGAATTTGATGATATCTCTGATTGTTTTGATCTTCAAATACCGGGAATATTGGGAACACTGATCGAGATTCTACATCAGCCCACTGACTGGGGGCCACCCCTGTGCAGCAGGTACATGTGCCCCTACAACTTGGAAAAGGGTGGTGATCTGGATTATACGCTGGAGGGCTTGGCGTGGTAGGGGTTAAATGCCACTGAGGGAACTTCTTTTCTAGCTCTTTCTCAGATAGCTCCTGTTCTTCAGAGTCACATCCCTGTTCTGAGTCTGAACATCTCCTGTCTCTTTCAGAAGCTTGACTTGATTGTTCTTCTTTTATAGTTTTTAATATTTTTTCACTTCTCTTAACTGTTCTTGAAATTTTTGTTTTTTGGAAGTCAGACAGAAATGAACTAATGTCCATATCGCCACAACGACAACAAACAGAAACGAAACAAAAAAAAAAAAAAAAGAAAAGGTAACACAAATAACACCTTACACATATTCATTTACTACAGGACGTCCTTTGCTGTCTCTTGGGACAGCCTTTCATTACATTCCCTCACTAGGGGAATCTTCTGTTGCGTTCCCTCTCTAGGGAAACCTTCCATTAAAACCTTAAGGCAACCATTTTCTCAAATAGGGAAACCTGATAGTTGACTGTGCTAGTGAAAAATTTTCTTCTTTACTACTTACTTGAGCACTCACCATTCTCCATACGGGCCACCACTTAAAACTTGCCACCGACCAGCGGGCCAAACGACATGTACTCTTCAGAAGGTCTCGAAGCAGCCTCTGCTTTATTCGGATAACACCCTCAATATATAAGCAGTCTCATCCATAAGCAATTGTAATCAGATATGTCCATCCAATCTTATTAAAGGTCAAGTGATCACGAGCTCAAGCATACATGTAAGATATATCTGTCCATGCACTAGGCGGCTGAACTAATTATCATATAGTCAATGGTAAACACTTCCTGTTTTTCTCAAGGTGCATTCAGCACACCCTTTGGCTCTCTGCCAGTTGCCATCTTAGATGCATGTGGCATAACCTGGGCCCCGGGTTTCGCCTGCCACAGGCTACTACTGCCCTCTGGGTTCCCAGAACCCCACCCAACACCCATGTCCCAGAGGCACCTTCAGAGAAAGGTGCAGTGCCAGAGACTGCAGACCCTGCCCTGCAGGGCAATTCTGTGCTGATTTGGGACACCAGAACCATCTCTCTGGACTTTGCCCTGTTCCTAACTGGTCTGTTTGTCTCAGAGGCCCTAGGCTTGCTTGTGGAGGAGATTCAATGGATATACAGTCCCTTATACCAAGCTCTTTTCAAGACCTTCTTGGGCCAGGAGTGGGAATGGATACAAAAGGAGCTCACAATGGGAAAGAGGCCAGAAGGAGACAGAGTAAATATCAGGGCCTGGCCCAGGCATGTGGGAAGAATTGGTGGAGGCTCAAAGGCAACCTAGGATGTTGACAAATGTCAATGGAGGGAAAAGAAAAGATACCATCCAGTCAAGATCTGAAGGAAGCAGGGGTTTGGCCTGTATAGGAAGCATGGGACAGGACTTCAGGAGGCCTGGCCAGGATTGGGCCCAAGGCTGGGAAGGTAAGCATAGCAGTGACTATATGGGACAAGGAAGAGTGACATGCATTTTTCACTTAGTTGTCTGTCCCAATTTATATAAACCACCTAGAACAAAGTATAGCCAGATGGTAAATGAACAGGTGCTGCTGAAAAAATCAGAGGGCATCATTTTCCTGCACAGTCCCTGGACCCTGAGGGGCCCACAATCATATTGATGTGTCACACCAGAATCAAGTTGAGATCTCAAGGCATCAGCATATCACCTATACCCAGGCCACACACTGCTCACTCCAACAATGCATACTGACTGGCCTGTATGTCCAAGACCTAGTTTATTTTCTGAACACAGTCCCATGGATGTGACCAAACATGCCTTTTAGCCATAGAGGGATTGATCTGCAAAACCACGAGGGACCTCAGAGCCAGAAGGAGACACAGAGTACAGCTCCAAAGCCTCATACCTTGAACTCCATGGAACTCTATTCTTTCAGGTGTAGATTCAGACCAGGGCACTCTGCTCTTCTCATTTGAAGTCAATTTTTCTGTCTTGGACAAAGTCTGTCTCCACAGGGGCTGGAAAACCTTCCAGATGGACCATGCTTACCAGGGTGTTACTGTCCCCTTGGTCAGACCTCAGCCACCCCCACACCTTTCTGATGCCCCCAAGGTCCTGAGGGATCTCCCCAGACACAAAACTGTGGTGTTGGAAGATTCCAGCCCCAGGAGGTACAGGGTTTCTGTAAGCCCTGTCCCGCAGGGTTCTACTGTGAAACCTCTGGCACAAGTAGGTCCCAGAGGCTGCCACAAGGCCCCCTCAGGGTGCTGGTAGACAAAGGTGTTATTGATCTATTTTTACATATGAATATATGACCCACTTACTGTGCTTGAACAATGACATTTGTGGAGGGAGAGGGGCAACATTCCTGTAATAAGCAGGGTGCAAGGGGAGAGCATGTTGGGGATTTAAACAAGAATAGAGCTTCTTCCCCCTATACCTTTGACCCTCTGGGCACAATTGGGACACAAGTGTTGACAGGGCAAGACAATCTGAGCCCCAGGACTCAAGACCTAGTTGGCCAAGTCTGAGTTAGTTCCCCCAGGCTTCTGTGGCATGTTAGCTCAGCCCATGCTGAGGATGCTGCTCAGCATGGGTATGGGTGAGTGCTGCATCCTGCAGAAGGAAGATTTATGCTCAAAGGCCAACAGGTCTCCTGGATCATGCATCTCCTTACCAGATGGTCAACCAGAGTCCACATGGGCCCCTCACAGTCAGTACAGACAGAAATCAGACAAAGAATAAAGTACCTAATGGAGGGCTGGACCTGAGAATGTTTAACAAGGAGGTCCCTGGTCTCTGACTTAGGATTCTCAAAGGATGGGAGTTCTACCTCAAGTCAGGTTAAAACTGCCATTGCCCCCTATATCCTGTAGCCCGTGCCCCTAGCCTGTTTCTCCAAGGCTACTTCCATTCCCCTAGTTCTCACTTGGCAACTGCCCCTCCCCATGCCCTCCAGGGACATTTGGGCCCAAGCAAGGGGCTGTTGCAGAACTTGACTGTGAGCCATGCCCAGCAGGTTTGTGGCCTCTGCACCAACCATGGGTATTCAGGGTGATGGGGATGAAGGATGAGGAGATAATGAGAAAAAGTGAAGTGGAAGGCAAGAAAAAAAAATCCACAAAAGATGTGTCTGCTTTGTAAGCAGCACCCAGAGCTCAATAACTGGGTCAAAGATGCCAAGACACAGTCCAAAATATGGATCAGGATACATAGCAGAACCTCAGCCTCCACTATCCTCAGGACACTCATAACCTCTTCATTCCCTGCATCCTGATCAGTTGCTACTGGAGAGACTAAGCAGCCCCACATGTCCTGCTCCTCCTGCCCATTTCTCCCTTGCCTATTTGCCCAGTCATCTCACCTTATCCTTATCTTAGGCCCTGGGGAGGAAGCCAGCAGCAGGGGTTGGGGAGCTGTACAGGGAAGAGGAGTGCACCTAAGAGGGGCAGGGTCTCTGCTGGAGCTAGTGGGAGTGGGGAGGGATCTGTATGTCACCTGCCCTACCTGGCTCTGCTTCTTCCAGGAATGTTCTGCTCTTCAGAAGGGCTGTCCCGGCCATCAGGACTCTGCCACTCTGTCCACTACTGTACAGAGGGGCCATGTCTCCCACACCCATGAAACACAAGGTAGGTAATGCTGTGCCCCTGGTCGCCCAGAAGGGTGGGTACCCCCTGGCACACTCAGGTGTGTATGAGCTCAGGACCATAGAGCTTGTCAGGGATCCCTGCTTCTCACCAGGATTGCAGCTCCCTAAGGGCAGGACCCTTTTACCTTCCCATTGGCAGCTCATCCCATTGATTCAAAAATGTGCATCTCTTTCACATTTAACACCCCTAAAATCAACAGTACTGTAAAATCCATGCCGTCTGACAGTCATGGCTAGCAGTGATCTTCCCCTTTTAAAGTCTGTGAGATCATAGCTCCTTTTCTACTAGACGGTATTTGGGATTGATGACATGTGGTAATAAGATCAGGTAACAACACAGAACATTTGCTTTATGCTAGGTGCATTTCAGCATGTGCACACACATACTCAGCATTCTCACAAGGACCCAGAACAAGGTGGCCCCATCTTAAAGAAGAAATCAAGAACTTGTAGGGCAACTGGTTAGTCCAGATCACTTGGAAAAAAGCCAAGTCTCTTGGGAGGATAGACACACAAATAAGGGTTGTAGGAACAGATGAACAGATATGAGCAGCACTTCCTGATTTGTCACTGACCTGCTGTGTGATCTGGACATGGACAGTCCTTGCCTTTTCCAGACCAGGCCAGCCCCTTTCTTCTGGAATTTCATATTAATGCCAGGAGACAGGGAAAGAGGGAGAAAAGTAGGGGAAGGAGGCAACCAAGTGGAACCCAAGACATTCAACAAGTCAGAACCCTCCCACAGGATCTGTTTGTTCTTCAGTCACAGGCCTCCCAGGCTCAGAAAAGCATGTATCAGGGAGGGATTCTGCACAGGATCTTATCAGCAACACAGCCTCCTTCAAATGAACCTGGTCCGTGTCCTCTCCCTGAGTCCCAGCTGTGGCATGTGCAGTTGAGACCCCAGCTCTGATGATATACTCTCTCTTCCATCTATCCCACTGCACAGGAGTAGGCCACAGGACTTTCTGGGAATGACATCTGCCCCCCTGGCTTCTTCTGACCTAAGGGAATTGGCTCCATACTTCCATGTCCCCAGGGATTCTACTCCTCTGCCCCTGGTCTTGACAGCAAGGACCAGTGCCAGCCATGCCCATCAGGGCACTACTGCAATCAGGCAGGGCTGTCCCATCCCCTGGAGGCAGAGCTCTGTCACGCAGGGTGAGGAGGAAGTGTGGTCCCAAGCTCCAGTCAGCCTTCCAGAAACCCCAATGGATTTCCCTAACCCTACTGATGGGCACAGGCCAGAATGTCTCTTCTGTTGGCTGAACATTCCACCACTTACATGGAAAACTGAGCTGGACACACTCTCACAGTCCCCAGTGAAGACTCTCTGCAGACCAAGGCATACCCTAAGTCCCAGGGCAGCCTCTGCCTCCACCATAGAGACCCAGGTCTTTTCCTCCTTGGTCGTCAGCCTCTGCCCACAGGTATCCAAGATGCCTGCAGTGCTTTTGTTCCTTTTTGTCTGAAAGTCTATAGACACCATGGTCCCCAGGAGCTACAGTCAGGTCTTGGGTGAAAGAAGACCTTCCCCATCTGTCTAGGGGAGCTAAGGACAAGGAACATTTGTTGAGCTTATCTGGAAGATGCTGGAAATTCCCAGAATTGTCTCCCTGAGTCCTACTTCTGAGTTTCTGTTCTGGGAGCAAGTGTTTTGAGGGACAAGGGGTCATTTGTGAAACTTCTGATCCCAGGGATGTTCAGCTGAGCCATTAACCCTTGGTTTACCCTCACTGGCTTTGCCCCAGGACAAGCCTGAGGCCCAGGGCCCCCAAGGCTGGCTGGACCCCCAACAGTTTGGAGGAGGCCAGCTATTGTTCTCCATGTCCTCAGGTACATCTGCCTGAGAGGCAGTACCACCTCATCACTCATCGATGGGAGTCACGGATACAGATGTCCCTGTGGTTTCTACTGTCCCCCCAGAGTCCACCATGAGCTTCCCTGAAAACCTGATACCTTAAGCCCATTGCCTGGGGCTTATGACTGCCTGCCCTTCCCACAGGGCCCCCTCTGCCCCCGGTTGCCACTGTGGAGCCCACCACCTGTCCCAAAGGTAATCCCAAGGCCATCCTTGCTCTGCTTCTCCAGGGAAGGAAATATTGTGCACTTCAGGTATCCCCAGCTTCCTGAGCTCAGCTGTGTCTCCAAACCCAATGCCTAATGTTGAGTGACACCTCAGCCTCCCAACCCTCTGTCTTATCCATAAAAGGGAGTTTATAGTGCTAAAGAGGGAGCATATGGAATGCAGGTCATGGCAGGAGCTGCACCACCTTTGGTTAGTGCAACCTTCTGCTGCTGGTCTACAGTGAGAAAGCCCTCAGATATCCTCAGCATGTGAAAGAAAAGTACCCTGGTGGTGGCCAGGTGGCCTCTTACGTTACATTTTCCTGATCATCACAGATTGCCCCCCTCCCGTGGGCTCCAGGTGGTAAATGGACAAGGGGGTTCTGGAGGGAAGAACAGAGTCAGAAGCCTTAGAGTCAGGACATCTAGTCAGTCCAAGGCGGTCAGCAACATGAGGCCTGGACAACACCAGGTACCTCCTTCCCCCAGGAGTGCTAGGCCAACTCCTTTCAGCAAATGCCCCAGAGAAGACTCTGTAGCAGACCTGGCTTGAGACTCTATGTCCTCTTTGGGTACCAGGGGACCAGGTTGCCTATTGTGGTACTCGTGAGTTCCAGGGCAAATCCTGAGATGATGGGGGTAGAGGTCCACTGTCTCCAGCATCAGAAATTCTTACTTGTCCACCTTTTGGTGCCAGAGCCATCTGTACTGGGCACACTTGCCCTGAAGGACAACCTCAGCCTAGGACTGATAGCCCTGCCTACACATGCATATACACACACCCAAACACATTTATTCTCACATTCTCTTGTTCACACACTCACTCTCATTCACTCACACACACACATCTCACTGCCCTCATATACAGACCTTCACCTAAGCCCACACTTCACAGGCCTGGACTCTGGACCAGTATCTCCTCACCCTCTGTCCGTGACCTCTGCCCACTCAGGCTACCCTACCTTCTCTACCACAAGTGATGGGAGGTCATGAGTTGGGGGACAACTGTAGGCCTGGACAATCCATGCTCACTCCACTTTTACCTGCAGGTCACTAGTGGCCAACAGGGACATCCTCTGCTCACCCCTGCCCAGAGGGAACTCTGAGCCCCAAGGAAGGTGTAGTGTCTTCCAGGGCCTGCCAGCCCTGAACTGCAGGAAGATATTGCCCTGGGGAGGGAAATGGGCATTCCTAGGGTAGGTACCCTCATTGGAAAAGATTTGCATGTCCAACTGGTCCTTTTTGAACTGTGTTCATTCAGTTGAGTAAGAGAGGGGGAAAAAAATGAAGACAAGGGAAGGTTGGCATACTTCAAAGAGTTTTTTATTTTTTAGTTCCGACCACCACCCCTCAGGGGCTGGGGATTCAAAACTGGGCCCGTGCCTCGCCCTACAGGATGAGCCATCTGCTCGCTTCTGGAAGGGTGTGTTACAGGTCTATGAGTGAGTGGATCCTCTACTGGTCTGACTCACGAATTCTTCACTTTCTTATTCACAACCTTCCTGCAAGAAACCTTTTTTGCAAGCCAAGACCCACAGTCTAGGGGTGTGTCATGAGGGAAAGATCTGTCCCTACCCACTTAAGGAAGAAACAGGTTTTTGCTCATCACTGAGTGTCAGTGATCCATGGAGGCCAGGGGCAGGAGGAGAGTCAGGCATATGTGGGTACTAGAATGTGCTCAGGTTGGTAGAATGAAAGGAGACTTGTGGGATGTGTCACACCTGGAAGCCTGGCGTAACAATCACAATCTACTGACAACTTCCTTACTCCTCTTTGGCTTCCTGGCGTTGTCCTTTGAAAAATTCTTGCCAGGAGCTATCTGGGAAAAATGAAAAACCCAGTGGAGGTGCTGGATCTTACCTATGGTATGGCCTATGTGGAGGAAGGTGTCTCTCTGGGGCAAAGCCGGTTTCCCTAAATCAGGGAATGCCTCAGCAACCCAGCCACACACTGTCAGTAAATATAAACAGGCAAAGGGAAGTAAGTGGTGATGGCTCACGGTGTCTGGGGTCCCAGGACTAATGTTTGCAGGCGGGAAAAACAAAATGTTCCTCATCCAATTTCAATCTTCCGCTCCTTATGTTTGCAGCTATTTCTCTCAAGATTCATTACAGTGAGATAAGTGGCTGAGAGTCACATCCGTGATCTCCCAATCATTCCATTGCATTCATGTCCACTCACAAAAATACCTCACTTGGTTACCAGGGCCCCTGTGATATGAGAACGACAGATGGGAGAGCCACCACATTCAAAGTGGAAGGGGCAGGCATCGGGCATGTGGCGAGTGAAGGGCACGCAAGTTCCAGGCTCCAGTAGGAGAAAGCATTTTGTTTCTCTCCCCAGGGTTTTTTCCCAGTCTTTGGGCAGCATGAATTTTGAGGAGTGGCTCCCGTGACGTGATGCCTACACTGCAGATCCCGCCTGAGGTCACAGTGGGGCGGCATGACAGCACGAAGGCCTCAGGGTTCCCACGGCAACCAGGGACGCTTCCGGTCCTGGCCGCTTCCGACTGAGATTCAAGACAAGCGCCTGCTCAGCGGTGAGGGTAAGAGGAAAGACGAAGGGAGCAAGCGGCAGGTGCCTGCTCTTTTCAAGAAATGTTATCCTCAGCTCTTCTTCCAAGAGAAGAGGAGCCAGGTTGTGTGCGGAGCGCAGCCCAGCGGGCCTTGGATCCGTCCAGGTCCAAGCAGGACCAGGGACCCCCGCGGAAGCCTGACAGCTCGCACTACCGTCCAGGCCCGCTAGGTGGCGCTATGCTCGTTCGGTCGCACCGGGCACCGTTGACAGTCCGGTATCAGAACTCCTGCTGCAGGCAATCAGCCCCCGCCAGGTCGAATGGACCGGGCTGGGACGGAGGGATACTTGACGACACGTGGGTCACCAAGCTTAGCACCGGCCCCAACGGCATGGCTCTCCCTCGGAACCCACTCCTCAGGTCTGGTCACGCCCGGGATTTGGCCAAGTCCCAAACTGGCGGAAGGCCCCAGCAGTCACACGGAATGATGGCTGGTGACGGCTCAGGGCAAGCGAGCATGCAGTGCAGCTCCGGGGCTTAGTGGATCATGGAATTGGGAAAGGGCACACCCAATCTGGCGGGTTGCCCCTACCTTCCTAGAGAACCCAAACAGGAGACAGATGGAACCTGGGAAGTTGGTCTTCTTGGTGTGGTGGGTGGCTGCTGTGATGCCTGAAGAGAGGAGAGAGTCATTCATGAATGACTCCTCTACTATGTGGTCACAGGAGCGAACTGAGGAATGGAATTCTTGTAGTAGTGGTGGTTAATATGAAATCTGAATCACCTACTTTGTGCACCTTGTACCCTGAGATGCGTCACTTGTATATTAAGACTTGATGGGTCTTATAAAACTCAACTCATGATGACTAATGATGCGCAATACTTAGTTACTTGAAGATCTATTTGTCAGGAGCTCTGTGCCTTTACAGCCCAGGACAAAACAGAAGCTACATAAGGCTTATGGGAGTCTGATATAACATGACATGGTACTTGCATGGATCTCATATATATTCTCCTGGATACTTTATGCTATCTCTACATTGTTCATAAAATCTAGTACAAAATAAATGATATATAAATCATTGTTATACTATGTTTTTCAGGAAATAATTACAAGACATGAGTCTATACATATTCAGTATAGATGCAGATTTTGCACTAAACATTTTTGATTGGTGATTGGTTGAATCCATGAATATGGAATCCTTGAACAGGATGAGCTGATCAGATTTTTGTTATGACAGCTTGAGGAGTCCAATATGTTCATTATGATATTTATCCCCACCTTGCTTTTGAGGGAAGTTCTATCAACTCCTAACTAGTTTTTTCAGGATTCTATTACCTCTACTGCTATCTCTGAATCTATCTGTGTAACAGCATCTTCCACTATCAGCCCTGCCTACAGAAGACAACTACAACTGAATCTGTCATTGAGGTTAATGGTTTTCTCTTTAGTTTTTTTTTTTTTTTTTATCACTTTGGTTAAACAAAGTATCCTTGGGCCCTCCTGCTGAACTACATAGGTGGTATATTTTCCAGCCTCCACTTTATATTCATCATAGCATGCTCTTTTCCTTTCTTTCCTTTTGGTTCTTTGTTTATTGACTCTCTGACAGCTGTTTCCACATTTTTCTTTTGCTCTTTATTTTGCCACCAATTCTTCTATGGAATTCCTATCCATTTTTTAAAAAACATCCAGAAGCCACTCCAGCACATGTTACCAACATCATTTAGGATCCTTATTAGGAATTAAATCCTATTTAAAAAGAGAGTATTCATACATAAGTAATCTCTTCATTATCTATGTCCTGTGTTCTGTTTTCATTGATCAGAATTCAGTCTCACTATTTTTCTCCTGGTTCTTGATACATATTAGCTATGTCCTGCAGCTCCTTCAAGGTTTAATCTCTTTTTTTTCCCTTTAGAAGACCAAACACTTCCTTGACCAGGTTGTGCAATAATGTGACCCTTGTTCTTGTTCTGATGGCCAAGAAGAGAGGTGGATATACATTCTGTAAGGCAATGGACTCTAAATTTTCTTTAAGATAGAAGGGAGCTCTAACTCACAGGAAGCAATGGGCCAGTTCTTCCCAAAGAGAATTCAGAAAGACCTACACTTCAAGGTGCTGTGTGCACTGATGCAGATATCCCTATGCCAAATCTCAGAGTCCCAACTTTCTAAGTAAGCCTCCTACCTTTGCACAGCAACTAGCTATGGCTGAGAACTCAACCTTCTCTGGAGTTCTGTTCCTCTTAAAATTTAAATCCTAAATATGAACCTCAACTTTTTTTGCTTTCAGAATCAGAAAATAAGTGTTTCTTTATGTGCTGTCAGTGAGGTCCTATGTCTGTCACACTTCACTTATAATGGGTGATTATCCACAATTAACTTCTCATTGTCTTTCTCCAATGCATCATTTTTTTTTGCATGAAAATTTCTCTTACTAAAAAAGTTTTTATTTTCTATTTTTAATTGACAAATAATAATTGTATGTTTTTATGGGGTACAATGTACCTTTTTTATTGTAAACAAATGGGATACATGTTGTTTCTTTGTTTGTACATGAAGTAAAGGCAATCCACATGCAACAGAATGAAATTAAACCCCTATCTCTCACCCTGCACAAAACTCAACTCAAAATGGATCAAGGACCTCAGAGTCAGACCAGAGTCCCTTCATCTTATAGAAGAAAAAGTAGGTCCAAATCTCCAATGCATCATTAATACCAAGAAAAAGCCATCAAATTACCTTCTCTTTACAGTTAGTATTGACTAACCCCTTCCACAAGGCTTCTTTCCACAAGTTTCAGTTCCAAGTTCATGACTTGGAAAACTTTAACAGTTGTACCACTCTATCATACTAGGATTGATTGATTTCTTCATCTAATACCAGGGTATTTATTGCCCCCAAGATGAATAATTCAGTTCTAAAGCTCACAAACTGTCTTTTGGGTATCAGGTTTGGCAACAGCTCTTTTAGATTCATTTATCAGAAATAGACTTTAGGAAGAAGAATTGAGTGCAAGAAGTTTACTAGAGAGTACCCCAGGAGCAATACCTACAGAATGTGAAGGCAGTAGGACTGGACAGCAAGAGGAGGTGCATTATGATGTATTTGCAATAAAAGTTGCAGGTAATGGGACTGGAAACTCTGGAGCTGGGATGGGTCTTCACAACTGTGTCTCTTAAAGTAGAAGGACCAGACTGATAAAACCCTTCCATCTTGGACTAGAGTCTGTCAGGAGGGACATGGCTTTGGGTTGGGCGATGTATATACTGAGGACAATGTACAGGATGGGATTCAATTGTGAACACTCAGAGACTAATACTCTAAATGACTACTGGAAAGAGTATCTCATTCCTGAAAATATCCACTGCTGCATTCACTATATCCTGGCCTTGCCATTGGGTCTCACTTATTTAATTGTACATCTAAGATAATAGGACTTAGGATTAGATAATTTAAATGTAAAGTTCTTAATAACATATAGGGAAAATTTATGAAAATGTTAGATTCCAATAAAACATACCAGTGTTTTCTAATAATATGAAATCTGAAGTACCTGAGTAAAAACTGTTCAGACCTAGAACATTAAGAAATCCTCATGAAGTTGTCTTAAATAGTTCATTTTGCTGCCTAAAAGAATCTCTAGTGAATAGAAATGGCATCTGTGAAGACCAACACCAAATTTTGACATTTATGAAAACTTTTGGTATCACTATGCCCCATAGGCTAGGAGGCATTCACAGATATTACAGACTTGTTTTTCCGATAGCCTAGGAGTGACTTTGGGTAAGTGATTCCAAGCTTTAGGTTATGAATAAGGATGTTTCCCCTGGATTCTAGAGCAAGGGGAAACATGGAAGAACTGACCCAAGGTAAAGATCATGTGAGCAGTTATGGGCTGCTGGAGTAGACATTTGGGAATAGTGAGAGAAATATTAATTCACTCACCTAGAGTACATGGAAACAAAGTATTGATATCTGGAGTCAGACAGGCCTCTTTATGAATCCTGAGTCAGCCATCTAGATATATCCATGATAGCGATTAGTACAAATTTATGAAGCAATGGTTTCTTTATAAAGAGGGGCACCATAATACTACCTAATTCATAATTTTGTTACGAGAACTATATAAGGCAAAATATTTAAAATACTCAACCCAATATATGATATATGGTGGATATAAATACATACTGATGATTAAAATCATTACTAATGATCTGTGAAGGGCAACACAGTAGACCTGGGCAAGCAGTGGTGCTAATGATAAGTCATGGAAAACATGGCTGAGAACTACCTAACCTAACTTAACAGACAGATTGTGCCTAGAAGAGTCTCGGGACTGACCTTGATAAGGGTACACAATCAAGTTCTATACCTAAAACCCAGGAGAAAAATCAGACACAAGATTCAGATGTTTCAGTGGTTTGCCTTTTAGCCAATCCTTTGTAGCACATATGCTCTTTCCTTGTCTCCCTTGGAAAAATGCTAAAGCCCTTTTCTTTTAATGACAGGGAGTAAAAAGGGCATTGCCTTTTTTGGGATCTTGTTAAGATTTGTTTACATTGAGCTGAGATTGGATAATCCCCTCATTATTAATAGACCACTCACATAATACAAGATGTTTCTTTTTTCTTTCCTTTTAAAAAAAATCAACCATACAATAAAAATGCTTAATTAATGGATGCTTGAAACTTAAGGAAAGATTTGCTTGTTTTATGGGTTTAAAAATTCTTTCAGCATCCCGATGCTGACAAGCCTGTTTGTTTATATTCATTGGCTCTTCTAGAAACCAGCCCTGCATCAGGATTCTCTTTGAAGTAGCTCAGTCATCTCTGAGGTGGGGACTGGATCTCATCAGCATCTCCCCCTCTATTCATGGACTTTCCTAGGAGTACTTTCAGGTCTTCCCAGGAGGCATGTAGACCATCCCCAGCCTGCCAGAATGTATAACCCAATTCTGCCTTACTTCTTACTGTTAACAGGGACACAGTTAAAATTGTTTTAAAAAAATCTTCCACAGTAGTTTCTTCTCACTTTTTAAAAATTTACCTTCAGTCTTGATTGAAAGTAAGACCTGCTATTAATTTTAAATATCTGTTTACAGAATTAATCTTTTATATTTGGCAAATGATACCCATAATTTTTTAAAAAATAAGGACCTATATATCTGTAGGTGAGCATCTAAAACAAGTTTGTTATCACCACAAGATTCACAAAGTTTCGTATAGTAGACAGAAGGGTGTGGCACCATCTAGGAGGAAGGATCCCCAGAGAATCATTTCCTCATAGGTACCCGCTGCTGACTTTTCTAACTGAATTCAGGTTGGGTTGTTCTGATAGCTTCCTCTTTGTTTCCTGATGTTCTCTGAAACTAGTACTTTCCAGCTTTCTAGCAACAAAGTCAACTTCACTACTAAGGTATGTACCTAGCTTGACAGATCAGATAATTTCACTAATAATCATGAAATAAAAAGATTAGCCAGAAATAATCATAGGTGGGTATGGGGAAGAAGATGCAAATTACAGTTCCCTTGTATGAAAATTCATATGTGTGTGTATAAAATTTGTATAAACATGCTAGTTTAAAATATTAAAATTAGTACATTCTTGAATAAGTAATGGTTAGCAACTTCAAGTACATTATGTATGTTTCTGGGAAAAGGGGTAAACATATACATACATATTGGTCACGAATCATTACATAACTTTATTTGGTTAACATCTTACCTTCTGCAAATTAGTAGATTAACCCCGGAAATTTTTTTTACTTAAAATTAGCATGCTACAGTGATGTAGTATGCTATAAACATCACTGTTCATAGCAGTTCAATTCACAATCACTAAACTTTGGAACCAACCAAGATGTCCTTCAATGGATGAATGGATAAAGAAACTGTGGTATATTTGTACAATGGAATATTACTCAACCTTAAAGGAGAATAAAATTATGGCATTTTCAGGTAAATGGATGGAGTTGGAGAATATCATGCAAAGTGAAATAAGTCAATCACAAAAAAAAAAAAGACAAAATGTTTTTTCTGATATGTGGTGCTGATCCATAATGCCAGGGGCAAGGGAAGAATGAGGGAACTTTGAATTGGACAGAGGGGAGTGAAGGCATATGGTGAAATGAGATGGACATCATTACCTTAGTAACATGTATCATCTCAAAAATGGTATGACTCTACATCATGTACAACCAGAGAAAAGAATGGTTGTGTTTGATTCATGTACAAGGAATCAAAAAGTATTCTTCTGTCCTGTATAACTGATTAGAACTAATAAAATTAAAAAATAAAAATAAATTAATCATTTCCACATATTCTTATTCTGTAGATGGTATAGCCAGAGTTGTTAATCTCAGTATTCCTTCACTCATTGCTGAACATTTTATTAACTTTAATTTTAAAACTGTCTTTCACATGAAAGAGCAGATGTGAGACTGACTAGAAAAAGACTTCAACTTCAGGATGAGTAATGCTACAGTCGTAAAAATTCCATTTTATGATGAATTCTAGAACTTGCCATAATTTCCATGTCTTTTTCTTCTGAGTCAATTTTGTCAGTCTTAAAATAGTTCTTCTGTTGAAAAGAATTTTAAATATATACAAAAAATTCTATGTGGTCAAATTGAATGGTAGAATTACATAAATCAAGTTCTGTCTTAGTCTTTACAATCACTTTACTATCATTGTAATCAATCTACTTTTTAAACTTAGGAATTTCTAGTGCCAGAGGGGTGAGAAATAAATTATTTTCAAAATAAGATTAAGGAGTTCTAACGAATTGCAACCACAGAACAAATATATATATAGCTTACTCTGATTACATTCTATGTAGAATACCATGTTTACTTTAATAAACTTATACTTAAGGAATGTAAAACTAATTTGAGCATCATACATCTATTTTTAAGTATAGCAATAAATAGCAATTATTGAGAATTCAGATGAAAATGATGATTTTTTTTCTAAGTGGATTTTATCACTGATGGTGTTGAAAATTATTGGCTTTGAGTGACAATAAAATATAAAATGACATTATTTAGTTTTTATACTATCATTTGCATGCAGTACCTTGGGCACGCTAGGTAAGTGCCATATCTCCAGACATTATTATTGTTTGAATTTTCCAAAGACAACACCCCCCTCCCTTACTGCCTGCACTGGGAAGACACTGCATCACTCATCTGTGGTACCCAACTGCTGCTCCTTTCTTTCTAGGGCTTCATCTCTCACCATTGGAGAACAATTCTGCATGACACAAACTTGATGTACTTGTGTCATGAATAACCAGGATAAATATAATCTTCTTCAAAGTCATTCTCTACATTTTCTGGTAAATTTGTCAAACCAAATAACCATGGAGGAGGACTGTGAGCAATTTTAAAGTTTTGAAGTAAATGAAAGAAAAAATATATGCCTAAAAGTGATGAGACTTAACAATAAATCAGAGACTGAACTGCCCCAGTTCCTTCTCTCAGAAAGGAGTAAACAACCACAGAGGCTTGATTCAGACTATTATCTTTAATGCATTAAAAAAAAAAAAGATAAAAGGGAAAAGGACTAAATAATGTGTAAATTTCACACCTCACATTTTGTCTCTAAGTATGGTTTCTACCTTTTTCTGTCACTCTGTGCTGATACAACCTCTGAACAATGCAGAGAGGTAGGTATGATGAACTTCTTTTCAGAACAACTAATTGAGACATAAACAAGCACATTCTCCTAAGAGGGAATTTCAAAAGCAGATGTATGGAAAAGGACTTCTGCAAAGAGACATAAAAGAAGGCAAATGCTGAATGGGAAAAGGTGAGCTTGAGACTTTGAGCTACAAATTCAATGTTTGTATCCTTTCACTCCTTTCAACAAAGTGTCAATTGTTAATGTCAAGAATTGTCTTACATTATGGAAAGTACAAGAACAAACATTTCTATGACCCACTGGTATGGTCACATTTACCCAATATGAGAACCTCAATATTCTGAGCCAATGCCTGCTTGATTAGCAGGCTGCCATTTTCCCAAGGAAAACTTCTCCCTAACTTTTCTCTCTTGACATCATAGGGATTGACAGGCCTTAATGGCTTATCCACATTATGAATCCTATTTTTCTGGATGATTAGGCAAGGATTATATTACATGTTTTTTGGTCACACAAGAGTCTGGATTACTTAGGCAATGGTAAACCACTGAAGGGTTTTAACCCTGGCAATGTCTAAGACAGATTTCCAGAACTTAATACTAGTGCAGTGAGTTGAATAAGAACCCAAGAAAGATATGTCTACATCTAATCCCTGGAATCTGTGAACATGATCTTATTTGGAGTCTGCAAATAACATTAAGTTAAGAACGACAGGTTTCATCATGAATCATCTGGGTGGATCCTAAATACCATGAAAATTGCCACTGTAAGACACAGACAAGTTTCTGAACTTTCAGTTATAAGATCAGTAAGTTCTGTGAATCTAATGTTTAGAATAATGATTATAGTCAATAATATGGTATCACATATTTGACATTTGTTAGGACAGTTGGTCTTTAATGGTCTCCTAACAAACAAAATGACAGTAACTGTGTCTAGTACTGGGTAAATGACTTACTCAATTGTGGAAACTATTCCATAATGCAATGTTATCAAATCATCGTATTGTGTACCTCAGCTATATGCAGTTGTGCTTGTCATTTTATGTCAGTGAAACTGGGTAAAAATAAGGTGGACAGAGTAGAACCAACACCAAAGAAGTTGATCTGAAGACATAGCAGAGAGCAAGAAATCACAGGAAGTACAAACTCAGAGGAAGGAGTGCTTTAGTCAGCTTTTTGCTGCTATGAACTAAAAGAACTCAACCAGAACTGTAGAGGAGGAAAAGTTTATTTGGGGGCTCATGGTTATGGAGGCCTCAATCCACAGACAGCAGATAACAGAGCTCAAGATAACGCTGAACATCAGGGCAGAAGAGTGTGGCACAGAGAGGCAGCTCACTGATGATCAGGAAGCAGAGAGGGACTCCTCTCACCAGATACAAAAATGTATCCCCAAACTACTCCTCCAATGCCTCACCTCCTCCAGCCACAACCCCACCCAACTTCAGTTACTACTCAGTTAATCCCATCAGGTGATTGATCCACTGATTGGGTTAATGCTCTTGTAACCCAATCATTTCTTCTCTGAACCTTCTTGAATTGTCTCACACCTGAGCGCTTTGGGAACACCTCACATCCATGCCATAACAGTCTCCGTTTAGTCCCAGAGAGAGTGGCACATTTCCAAGACCTAGCTTCCAGAGTTCTGTCCTTCAGATTTTGAGTGAATAAATTTCTGTTTTAAGTCACCACGTTGTGATAACTTGTTGAGGCAGTAAGTTTACTTCTAATGGTGGAAACTGATGAAATTTTTATTTCCTCTTTATCAATGTTTTCCAGTTTTTATATGACAATGTGCATGCACTACTGTGTAATACTAAATATAGAAAAAATAAGCTAAGTATGATAAAAATAACAAAGGCAGTAGAATAGGACCTTGATTGAAGGTTTCCGCCATACTTATCCACTTATTTATTTATCTCACAAACATTTTCTGAATGCTCTCTATGTCCCAGGAACTGATGTAGGCATTGGGGAGTTAACAGTAAACAAAGAAAAAATACATTTATGACTTATGGATCATGCACTCAAGTAGAGGAAAATAATAGAAGATTTTGAGGAGAACTGATGCAGTTTTAAAAAAATCACTCTGGATGTTCAGTATAAGGTGAAAACAGGAAGAAGAGTTAGAAAACCTTGACTATTATCCAGGTGAAGTGATACTAACTTGGGCCCAGTATGAAGTAGGAGGGTTGGATTGCTTGTCAAGTGAATGGAGTTAAGGGAATGATGAAATTTCAAGACAGTTACTCAAGGCTGTGAGTTTGTGGGAGAGGTTTACACTGGATAGGGGAGGTCCAGATCTGAGGCCCAGCTTTCCACTGGTACCTATGGAAGCTTGTAGTCTAGAGATGGTAGGAGAAATCTTATTCTGAATAGTGGGATTCACACTTGAATTCTAGGGATGGGGGTACTATGGAACTCAAAATGACATTCTCTGAGTGTGTCTGGGATGTAGATGAGGGCCTCCTGGATGTGGGTCCCTATTCATTTCTATTTCTCAAAGTCAAATCCAAATCACATTACTTGCAATAGCTATACCCATTGGATGACATATTTTTTACATAAGAATATGCTGTGATGCATTAAGTGGTTAAGAGAAGTTATTAAATATGTTTAGTTCTAAGATCAGGGACCCACCTTGCAGCCTAACAAAATGACCACTGATATTTTTGTGGCTAATTATCAGGATATACTTGAGAAACAACATTAATTACCAGAAATGGTCCAGGAGACTAACAGTCACTGAGTGAACTAGTGAAAATCAATTGCCTTACGTTCTCAAATATAACAATACAATTGAGGAGTACATATCATTTTTTTCTTAAAGAAGACATTTTAATTATCCCAGCTCCATTCCAAAAAAAGATGCACCATGGACTATAATTTAGTCCAATTCCCATAAAAGTGCAAGAAAATGAAAACCATATAGTATGCTAGAAAGTGAGACTGATCTTTTTTTTTTCTTTTTAAATTGAGAAATGGAAACAAAATGAACTGATCAAATAGTTAATGTGAATGTCTCAAGCAGCAAGGAAAGAAATTTGGGGCTTAGGGGTTGGCAACTCACTTGAAGTAGCCTATCACAAAAGAGTACTTCAGTTAATTACAATACTCTCCACTTTTAGAAACCTCCATTTCACATTACACGCAAGTTCATTTGCATATGTGAATATCACATTTCCAATTTGTTTTAAAACTATATCAAATATCACTAATCACTTCAAATCTTTTAAAATTCTAGTTCCCTTGAACACACAATTACAAGGCTTGCTGAAGTGATCACTTGCATTCTCTATCTTGTCTCTTCAGGCACTCTAGATTGTCCCACATTGAAAGGGACACCAATTTTCCCCTAACATCTTTATTTAGGATTGCACATTTTAGTTCTCATGAACAAGCAATTAAAATAAATTTATGTTTCCAAGAGAAAGAAAATCTACATAATTAGCTGGTTTTTGCAAAGAAACAAGTATAGAAGATGTCCTGGCAAGGAAGCAAACAGCAATAAAGAGATTTTGGATTCACAGGAAGACCAAAACAAGTTAGATAGATACACATAGGTTAGATACCTGTATTAAGGAATTAGATTACAGTCTAACAGGCTGTACCCTGAAGAAGTTTGCTATGACATTAGGATGCCAATGTGAATTAAAGTTTCAAGTTTTTAAGGATTAATTCTAAGGAAGAGATTGCACAAATAATAACCAGTCCCCTATTCCTAAATCATGATAAATCCTGGCTGGTCTACTAATAACTAAGACAACATGGAAAGTCCATAATTAGTACAGTTGATACCAACATAGTTCTAGCCTCTTTGAAGGCCATGAGAGATCAAGGTGATTTTGTTAATGAAGGATTTTGGTAGAAGAAAACAGGATATCACCTTCCTTGGATCCCTTATATGATACCTGTGCAGGTCCCTCCAATTTCATATGGCATTCCACTATACTTTGCTAATTGATAGGCACTATAGCCTCCTACTTGAGAGTAGAGACTATCTTCCAACTAGTTTTGTACCCAAGGGCCTACTACACTGCTTTGCACATAGTAGGAACTCAAGTTATTTCTGCAAAATTCAAAGAAGAAGGGAGGAGGAAAAGAACAACAACAATAACAAAAATGGACTCCTCCTGCAAGGCTACATTATGAGAATGCTTTTTTACAAATTTCTTGAGTATCAAGATAAATGCAACATCAAAACTCTATTTGGGAACACCTGCATTCTATCTGCCCTTCAATCTCATCCAAGAAATCTCTCTTTAAATATATTCTAGTTCCATTTCTATTTCTATTCACAATAGTTTGAAAATCAAGCTATATATATATATATATATATAAAACAACAGTTATATATATATATATATATATAACAACAGTTCTCCATATATATAACAACAGTTCTCTCATGACAACTGTGTGATCCATTCCAATCATCTCAATTCCTTATGCAGATGTTTCTAAACTTTTCCATTCTATTTTTTTAAATTACCCAATCTCCAAGGACTACACGTATGAGGAGAAGATATACACAAATATGTAGAGTTTAAAAAGAACTAGCTTTCCCCAGGGTCTTCTCCCCAAACGTTGAGAAATGTAACTGATTATTTTAATGAGGTGAATTTTTTTCCCCTCAAGTCATAACCTGATTATATCAGATGAATTCAAACTTCTGGGTAGGCACCTTAAGGTCATATATTTTTTTTCCCTCTCACAGGTTTTTGATGTTTCCTTCAAACTGAAAACTGGCAGAGTTCATCTTTTAAAAGTTTAATAACCTGGAAACCCACCAAGCACCTAGAATACCTCTAGTTTGCAACCTTAGAACTTGAAAATGGATGGAGTAGAAATCTAATGCACTTGACCTTGTTGCCTCCTGCTTATAGCCCATGTTTTCTATTATACCCACTCAAATCCTTGATGAGGTTGGGAATTACCAGGAACTTCTGCTGACAAACATGGCTAGGATGGCCACTGTACATCTCACAGGAAAATGGACCCTCTAGGTCAGAGGTCCTCAAAGTGTGGTCCTAATCCTAGAGTTGCAGCATCAGGTTCCCTATTCCCTGGGAATTTGTTATAAATGATATTTTTGGGTGCTACTCCAGACCTTGATCAGAAAATCAGGGGGTAGGCCCAGTAAGCTGTATTTTAAGTAAGCCCTCTGGATGATTCTGAGTGTCTCTACAGTTTGAAAACCACTGCTCTGGGTAATTGAACCAATTAAACCTGGTTTTAAACCATGTAGTAACATCTAATACTGAGAAACAAATCACTAACCTCAATCTGGTCCCAGGGGTTATGAGATTTGGTGACCTCATTTCAAAAGAGTGATACTGAGCTTTGAAATGACCTGGGCAGTTGTCTCCAAACATCTGGAAATGCACAATGCCCATGTGGCCTGAGGAAGATGGAGAAAATCAACAGTTTCTGAATGTGGAATGGTCAAAGCTAGAGCTGATAAAAGATGGAGTGGGCACCACAGAAGTAGTCATCCTCCTAAATTTGATGGTTCCCCACTCAGTTGATAATTTGTGTTACAGATTTTGCTTTTCAGAGTTCTTCTCAACAGGGGTGTTTATTCCAAACAAAGAATTATGAACAGGGTACACAGAAAAATAGCTACCTACCAAAAAAAAAAGGATCAAAGAAAGGACTGCATTAGTTTAATTTTAAAACACACCCCCAAGAACTTACCTACTGCATAGATATGCATTCTGGGGAAGATTCTGAAATTCAACTTTCTTTACAAGAGTGAACATCTGCACTTGGCCTCATTCCTACTGCAACAACTTCATGGTCCTGCATAGTTATCATCACTAATTCAAGATTCTGCATTTACTCCAAAAACTGCCATCCACCTCAGTTTTCTTTTAATACAAGTGCTTAAGCTCATTAAACTCAGACTTAAAAGAAAGATTTCAGAGTCTGTTTGAAGAGTACTTCATGGTGTATGCTTTATTTCAGTTTAACAAATCTAAGTTTTCACACAGACAAAATAACATAAAGCAGGAGTTAATCAAGTTGATATTTACAAAGAACGAGAAAGAGAAGATGGGCACATGGTTTTGGGTTTAGAGAGACATTTTCTGGGAGAGTACAGTTTGAAAAGCCAGCACATACTTCTATCTGCAAACACAATTATAATTTAAGTTCGAGTTAACCTAGGCATGTAATAGAAAGTAGAGGACGTGTGTTCCAATCATCACAGGAATAATCCATGTAGTAATTTATATATAAATAATATCTTATGTAAATACAGCAATAAATATTTCCTTTTCTGGATTTATTTCTTCACCAATAAATTAGACATATGATTCCAAGTAAATCCTGGAACTATTAGGATGCTCTAACACTACCAAATTTTTTCCTCACTATAAAAGTATGCCAACATAGCTGGATATGGATGCACATACTTAGAATCCTTGCAACTCCCTTTTTTGAGACAAGAAGATTGTAAGTTCAGTGACCAGCCTCTGCATATCTCAAAATTAAAAATAAAAAAGGTCTGGGAATGTAACTCAGTAGTAGAGTGCCCTTGCATCCAATCTCCAGTACTATGTATTAGTGAATATACTAATGTAAAGCAGCTCAATTCATAATAGCTAAACTATGGAACCATCCCAGGTGCCCTTCAACCGATGAATAGATAAAGAAACTGTGGTACATATACACAATGGAATATTATTCAGCCATAAAAAGACTAAAATTATGGCGTTTTCTAATGGAGTTGGAGAATATCATGCTAGGTGAAATAGGCCAAGCCTCAGAAACCAGAGGCTGAATGTTTACCCTGATAAGTGGATGATGGTACATAATGGGGGTGGGGTTGTGAAGGGTAAGAGAAGAAGGGAGGAACAATAGATTATGTAGAGGGAAATGAGGTAGGGAGGGGGCAGGGTTATAAAAGATGGTGGAATGAGACAGACATCATTACCTTACATACATGTACATGAATGGTATGAATGTATATCAGGGACAACAATAGAAAGAAAAATGTGTACCCCATTTGTGTACAATGTATCAAAATGCAGTCTGTAAAAATAAAAAAAGAAAATAATTACTAGAACTGAAAGATATCATCCTTAAAACATTGATTCTGACAATTTTCCTCGTGACTCATTTCAAGTCATTTCCCCATTCTATGTCACTTCTCTCCTGTTGAACTCGTGTTAAGGAGAGGACACATGATTGTCCACAGCTGAAATTATGGGCATGGGACTCATGACTAGCTGTTTTATCACTATTTCATACCTAATAAAATATCTTTAGCATCTCAGTGTATATGCATATTTGTTTATATGTGTGTATAAGGGGGGTGTTGTGGAATAGAGTGGGCCTGAGTTACAAATCTTTCATGTGCTCAGTGTTCCTAATGAGAAACTAAACCCTGTTGGAGAAAGAAACTAGTAAAATTGCCTACTCCACAAAGTGCTGAGTTATGTTCACAGCATATGTATGCACTTGGTTTTCAGTCCTTTCCCCAAATGTACACTTTCCCCCACGGGAAGATTAGAATTGACCTTATCCTCTGCTAGTCAATCTTGAAGAACATTGACTTGTAATCACCCTCCTAGTTTCCTCTCTCTAACCTCAGGGCTGAAGTTCAGAATCATTTTTCCTAAGGGAACATTCCCCAAACCCATTCTGTAGTCTTTTCTACAAAAGAACATGTGGGCTGTGATTTTGAGATCATCAGGGACAGATCCACAGTCAAACAGAACACTTTCCCTGGGGCTGGCCTCTGAAGCTGGCATAGAAAAGGCCCAAGTCCTTCACTCATGGGCTGCACCACGAGAAGAAATCATTCATTAACTCACTGCAGAGACTTCAGTGAAAACAAGGGACTGACTCTACTGCCACAGGATGCTATCCCACCTGTTTTCCACTCACAATCTGGTTCTGAGAGGGCCAAGGAAAACGCAGGATGAGACTGTGCTCAGACTCAATTATACATTCAAATTGTCTGTATTTAAAAACCCCTAAAAACTGTAATGGCTTAATTAAGCTGATAACTTTATGGCAAGCTTCTCCTCACAGCCCAATTCCAAGCCCTTCGCCTTTCACTGAGAAGTCTTGTGACAATGACATCTTGCTGATATGACTGCAGGAAGGAGGTGGTGGCTCCAGCAGGAGAAAAGGAAGAAAATGGATCTTGGAGGAATCTAAATTCCCCTTGTGGCAAATGGTCTACAAATCTCGAGTCCTTTGGAGTACATAAAATGGGGCTATAGGAAGGAGTAGGCATTAATTTAAGTTCTGGAAGAGAAGGGTGAGTTTTTACATGGCAAAATTCACCTCCGGAGTCCAACAACCAAGAAGCTACCTTTCAAAGAAAAGACATTCATGTTGACACTTCATGAAAAAGCCCCCCTCCCCATAAGAGAGCATCACAGTCCCACCCCCATGCATCTGTAAATGGCTCCCCTCTTACTGTCCATGCCCACATGATGGATGACCTTGCAGGGGCATGTTACTGTCATTAAATAGAATTTCTGTCTTCATCTAGATGTAGCTGTAGCTCAGTTCTGCTGAGAGGGTACTGTTCTCATGACCATCTGCTTTACAGAAAGTGCTTGTCAGGACTCCCAGGTTCCAGCACCAGAACATTCAGGTCCCTTTCTGGTGTTTGTGAAATCCTTTATTTTAGGATATTTTGAAGCATTTCTCTCATGTAGGAATTACCTCTGGAGGAAAATTAATTATTGATCACCTTTATTAATGTTTTCAAGGTGTGAATTAAGGAATCAGAATTTTTCCTCCTATTTCTGCAGTATCTCACCGGTAGTAGAAACTTAATTTAATTTAACTTTAATTTTCTTTATCTATAAATTGGGATGACCCAAATTCTTTTGTTTCCCACTTCTTATCGGTACATTATACTTGTATATATAATGATACAAATTCTTATCTCACAATTTTGACAGAGTTTACTTAAGACACTGAGAAAAATCTTTGGTTCTTAATTACTCAAAAATGTTAGTTAATGAGAACATAAGCATTTTTATTTATGGCTTCAATAAGCTTACATTTCTATAAAATTTATACTTGTGGCAAAACCCAACAATTATATGTCTGATCGTGGGCCAAGTACTGGTGTCTTTGACATTGTGGCTCCTCAGGGTTACAGAGAGGTGATTGGTGATCCAATTTTACTAAGTTTTGCTTATTTTGAATTCTGGTATCTTTTTTATTTCTCCTTTAACAGCTGCTTGCATTAGTCTTCCTGGAATCAAGCAAAAAACTTTTTCATTTTTTGGAAGCCACATGTTCTGTGTCTTTAAATTAAAGGTAAAGTTCAGCATGCCCTGGCAATCATCCAAAACTTGGAGGCCACATGGACCTCCTGGTTTGAGCTCATTTTCTATAAAGTCAGAACTGATCTTTTGCTTTTGAAAGCACTGAACATGATTAGCTGAGACAGCAGAGAGCAGAAATAAGGAGAAGGCCCCTGGTGGTCCAAAGGAGGCTTCACCCTCTCAGTCTTCTAATGGTGTGCAAAAGGTATTAATCCACACTTTCATTTCTTATTAGCTGAATAGAAATGTCTTGAGATAATGTGAATACCGTATGACATAAATGACTTTCTAAAGTATTTTATTAGAACTCCCTATCTGTGTAATTAGGCAGTGTCGGGTCTTGACAGCCAAGAATATACGTCTTAAAAGCAGACAATTGGAACAGCTCACAATAAGTTAGCCAAAAGCCACTGGAGAAACTAAGAAAGACATGGCAGCCAGAGCCTTTTCTCAAGCCCAGTGCCTTTCTACCACATCACATGCAGGGAACTTGCTTGGTAGGAGTTTTATGCAGAAATGGAGTCAGATTTCTCAAATGCCTCTCAGGAATCATTAGGTTGAATCATGCTGTCATGACTTGATATTGGGATTTCACTGCAGAAAACAAAAAGGAAAACCCATCCTTGTAGGGTCTTTGATATGCTTTTAGAATCATATGACAGATTTCAAGAGCATGCTCTTTCAAAGGAAGTTTTTACAGATTATCTAGGCTGCTGTGCCCATGCTAATGTAGAAAGAGCTCAGATGCATCACTAGTGGAGAAAGTTCAAATCAAAAGACAAACAAAAAAGCAAACAAAAATTACCTCTGCAGTGTTTGTGTCTTCAGAATGGAGGACTATGTGCAGCTGATTGAATGGCTTTGTCCATGCATGGGTGGGTAAGACACAGCTGGGTCTTTGCACTGGACAAGTCCAAAGCTCTCCCTCTTTCCACTCCAGTTCCACTCAATCCTCAGGGTCAGCATCACATTAGTTCTCATGCTAAGCCTTCTTCCATTCTGCCTAGATTTACTTAAAATAAAGAACCATTTTCTTTATCTTCCTTGGAGACTCTGCCAGCAGACCACAGTATCCATCACCCACAATTGTTTTCCTTTAAGTTTCTTCTTATAGCAGGGCCTCCCAGGAAACTTGTATTTGGCAATATGAGCATATACCATTTCCTCTTAAAATGGATTCACCCATTCCCTAAGACTCACTGACCTCTATCATAAAGATCAGGAGACTTCCATTGTGCAGATAGACTGTCTACATTCAGAATTTTCTTGCAGGTTTTGTGTTTCATTTTGGGGTATTTTTTTTGATTTTTGATTGCATCTTAGGTTTATGATTCAAGTGGTTTCCCAATTTGTGTCATTTTATTTTTTAAATGATGATCATTTATCTTGCTATATAAATCAATATTGTTCTACTTGTCTCCTCATCAATACCATTGCTTTTCAGTTCCTCTCATGTATTTCAGGTAAACAGTTAAAGCAGTATGGCCTCAGTTAAAGATGCATCAGATGGCTCCTGCTGAGGCAAAGAAGATGAGCACAGGTAATGGATAAATGATGGACCAGTACTGAGGTCAATATTTACCCCATACTACAATACATCTTCCTAACTGGAAAGCTACCAAAACAAGCTGTCAATGAACAGTATCTATACTGTATCCTTCCATAAGAGTTTCATTAGAAAGACATGAAAAAGACAGCAATAAACTTTGAAATAATTTTGTGCTGTACTTTTGGTTCCAAAGGAAATCTCATTGGTTTTCAATCTATGCATGAGATTCACCTGGGTGCATTCATGAATTCCCGGATTTCATCTGTAGAGAATCTGATCCAGGATGCAGTCTTGGGCCCACCTTATATTATATGGTTGGATCTGATGCACTCAAACAGCAGAACATACTTTGAGAAACACTGATTAAAATCCTACTACTATTCATTATGTTTGGAAGGCAAATTATTAACTACATAATGGCCACAGCAAGTAATCAATATTTAGGGAGGACTATTCCTAAATAGTATGCGACTATAGCTGCTCTGAGTGCTTACTTGCTGTATCTCTGTCTCTGGTTCAGTGAAATTATAATTCTGAGTTCTTATATGTGATATTGTATCAGAACAAGGCTGATTGTTGTAATATACTAGTAGGAATTGCTAAAAGAATCTCACACCAGGATATTCAGCTTTCTCCAAAACACAAATACAAACAAAAAGATCATTCAGTCCTTCCTTATAAGATTAATTAAGTGGTAAAGTATTGGCAAACTTTTGGGGGAAGTCTGTGATTCATACCTATTATGTATAATATGTGAAATTCAGTGAAAATTATTTTTGATCAGTATATCCCCAAGGATCAGCAACACATTTTTATTAAGAACCTCTCAATTATGTATTTCTGTTGATTACCAACTATATAAATATAGTTTACCAACATTATGCATATTAGGTAGGAAGAACAATAACATAAATGTAAAATGTGATAAAAGAACTAGAGTAGTAATATTTTCTTTCTCTAACCTGGTTTGAACCCTTTGACTGACTTTCTCCCTCTCTCTCTGATAGAAATTAAGTACTCAGTTGGTACATAATTTTAAAATGTCCAAAACAAGGAACAAAACCTTTCCTTTTCAGCCCTGACATGAACTAGCACTTATCTTATCAAATGAATATCTTTGTTAAGAAATGTCTAACTACACCTTTAAATTTGTTTTTAGGTTACCTTTCCCCAAATGACACAGGAAAAATATATTAATGGATAGATTTCTCAAATTCAAACTTGTCATCCATAATTTATATATAAATGATTCACCACATTCTGAAGCTTATCTTTACAGGTTGTCTCAAAAATGTGGATATGCACCCTAAGAGCCTGTTTTGGTTGTGTTGCACTATGAAGTTATTACTTGTTACTGCTGGCATTGAAATTCTTAATAGTATGCCTAGAGGTTTTCTTAGTTTCTCAAACTTACCTGGCTTCATTGAGCATTCATTCTAATGAACAGTCTTGATATGTATCAATCTTTACATACAATGAAATCATCTATAGATCTCGATAAAAATCCAGGTTTTTGCTCAATTAATCTGAAGTTGTTCCTGAGGTTCCTCATTTCTAACTTGCTTAAAAGCATGTGAACAGTGCTACTAACATGAATCAAAGGTGAATTAGGGTCTCATTGAGTGTTACACATTGTTATTGATAACATATCCAGAAGTGTATTCAACATACCCAACTGTATATTTTCCATGAGTGTGGAAATATCCTTTGCAAACTCTCACTGATAATAATGATAGCATTCTTCACATCAACACAACAGTCATTAAAACACTCTTTATGTCTAAAACCCAATCAGAAAAAAGCATGTGTGTGGGTCTGTTTTCCTTCACTGTGACCAAAATAGCTGGAAAAACAATTTTAAAAATGCACTTTTATTTTTGCCTCACAGTTACAGAACTTCATTCCATGGTCAACCAGCTCCTTTGTTTTGGGCCTGAAGTGAGTCAGAACATCATGGTAGAAGGAAGAAAGGTTGTGACAGAGGAAAGTTACTCAGCTTATGGAAGGTAGGAGGGGGAAGGGGAGATAGAGATAGAGATAGAAAGACAGAGAGAGAGAAGAGAGAGAGAGAGAAAGGGAGGAAGGGAGCCCTTCAGGAGCCAGGGACAAGATATAATCTTCAAGTTTATGCCTCCAGGAACTTACTTTCTCCTTCCATGCCCAACCTGCCTACAGTTAACACTCAGTAGTCCATTCAAATTATTAACACATCAAATGTATTACTCAACCCATGAGATTACAGTTCCCATAATCTGATCATGATTACGCCTCTGAACATTCCAGCATTACTTCAAGCATGAACTTTTCAGGGGCATTAAATATCCAAAATGAAACAGCATCTGTAACCATGATGCCACCTTGGAAGAGTGTCAGCACAGTGTGCCAAATGTTTATCTTCCTTCAGAGCTTTTTAAAGACAATCTAAAAGATTCAAGATGATGGATTACAACTGGTTAATTTCCAGTTGCTTCATGACTTGAGACTCAAGCCGAGGGAATGATACTTCTCAATTAGTTGGATAAAAGAAGGAATCAATTAAAATTTATTGTTGGATATTTAGAGTGTCTTAGAGACTCAAAAATTTGTGCACACATTGAACAAAAAGACAGTACACTGCAGACAAGTTCTGAGAGCAGCAAGAGTGCTGGTTCACCACAGAGGGTAGGGTTAATAGAGAGAGAAGCATAATTGACAGATGTGACACAAAAAATCTGTATATCAGAAAAGCAACCTGAACTGAGCTTATCCAGAGGCTGCACAGCATATGGGTTTTGGAAAAGTGCTCTGTAATTCTCAACTGGCAAGCTCAGAACTGAGGCAGAATTTCTTCTTTTCCTTCTTTATAATCATCACTCACTACATCTCTTCTGCATTTTGCTGTCATATTTTGAAACTTAAAATATTTTGTATACTTTGCTATCACATTTTATTTTGTCTTAATGAACTGTATTTTTACCATCTTTTAGAACTGTTCCATTTATATAATGCTTGCCCCCACCTGTTTTGGTCATCAGTACTATGAATGACTTAGGCATTAACAATTGTTTATTTTAATGCCAGATCTAGTTTCAGAGCCTTCTTTTTTCTGCTTATGATTATTGAGGAAGAAACTAAATTATCACTCTTCATAGGTATGAGTCTTTAATAAGTTTGAATATTCAAAAAGCTCCACCAAAGACTGTCAGTACTAATAAACAAATTCAGCAAAGTAGCATATTACAAAAATAAAAATGCAAAAACTCAGTATATTTCCTATGCACAAAAAAATGAATCTGCTGAGAAAGAAATCAGGAAAACAATCCCATTCACAACAGCCTCAGGTGTAATAAAAGCTAGGAGTAAGTATAACCAAGGAGGTGAAAGATGTTTATAGAATATTAAGGAAAAATTTGAAGAGGACACAAAAACATGGTAAGACCATGGAATAGACAGAATTAATATTATTAAAAGGGCCATACTACCAAAAGCAATATACATATTCAGTGCAATCCCCATGAAAGTACCAATGACCTTTGAACAAAAGTAGAAAAAACAGTCCTGAAGTTCATTTGTAAGAATAAAAGACCCAGAATATCCAAAGCAATTCTAAGACAAACAAAAAGTAATTCTGGAGAAATAACATCTGACTTCAAATTGTAACACAGAGCTATAATATCAAAAACTTCATGGTATTTTCATGAAAACAAAGACATAGAGCAATACTAGAGAGTAGAATACAATGAGACAAACCAACACAGTTACAGTCACCTAATTCTTGACAAAGGAGCCAAAAACATACATTGGAGAAAGACAGTTTTAAAAAACACTGATGCTAGGAAAACTGGTTAGACCAGAAACTATGCAACTCCTAGAGAAAAACATTGTCAACACTCCAACATATAGGCACAGGCAACAACTTTCTCAATAGGACACCATGGGGATGCTAATCCACAATAAGGGGGCATAGGTACTATGGAAGAATAAGTTACTTTAGATTAGGTAGAGGGGAGTGAAGGGAGGGAAGGAGTATGGGAGTAGGAAGGATAATAGAGTGAAAGAGGCATTATTATCTCATGAACATATATGACTGCATGACAAATATGAGCCTACAATATGTACAATCAGAAAAATGAGAAATTACACACCATTAATGTGTTATTTATTGAAATGCATAAATGCATTCTACTGTCACATAAAACCAATTAGAACAAATACATAAATTTTAAAAAATAGAAAAAATAAAGTTAATAACTGCAATGGAATCAAAATGACAATCTGCACAGCAAAAGAAATAAATAAGTATGTGAAGAGAAAACTTACAGAATGGAAGAAAATCTTTGCTAGCTACTTCTCTGACAGATAATTAATATCCAGAACACATAAAAACTCAAAAAAGTTACTACCTTAAAACAAAGAACCCCATTAATAAATGACCAAATGAACTAAATAGAACTAAAAAGAAGAATAACAAGTGACCTTATAAATATATAAAAAATTCTAACATCATTAATAATTAGGAGAATGCAAATCAAAATGACACAGAGATTTCATCCAACTTAAGTCACAATGGCGACCATCAAGAATACAAATAATAATAAATACTGAAGAGGTTTTGGAGAAAAAAGAACACTTTTATACTTTTGGTAGGATTGTAAATTAGTACAACCACTCTGGATATTAGTATGAAGTTTCCTCAGAAGATTAGGAATGGATTCGCTATATGACCCAGCTATACCACACATCAGTAGTTTTCCTAAATAATTAAAATCATCATACTGTACTGATACATGTGTAACAATTTTTATAGCACAATTTGCAATGGTCAAACTCTGGAACCAGCCTAGATGTCCATCAATGGGCATAAAGAATAGGAAGTATACATACACAATGGAGTTTTCCTCATCCATAAGAATGAAATGATGTCATTTGAAGGAAAATGGATTAAACTTGAAAACAGTACATTAAGTGCAATAAAACAAACTCAAAATGTCAAGGACCATGTGTTTTATCTCTCACATATGGAAGGTAGAGAGAAAAAAGGAAAAGAAAAGAGGGACAGGGGATCATAAAAATGGAAGAAAATCCATAGAAGAAAAGAACCAAAGGGAGGGGAAGAAAAGTGGGAAATACTAAGGAATGATATTGCATAAATTATGTTGTTACATTGTGTGTATATACAAATACGTAACAACAAATCCCACCATTATGTACAACTTTAATTCACCAATAGAAATGGGAAAAAAGGAACATCTTAGATATTGTTTGTTTTTGTTGTTATTTTCTTTAGGAAGCATTAATAAGAATGTAAAAATATTTGTGAGAGGAAAAAAAAGGAGAGATAGAATATGACAAACCAATATCCACCAAAATGTTCAAACTGAGTATGTTTTCAAGTATTGGATATTAATTTTTTTCTTATTTTTAAATCCACTTCTCTAAATGTTTTTAAATTCATGTTGTTACTTTTATAGTAAAGTGATGTTTAAGAACTTCCAAATGGCCAGAACAACTTGTATCTGTTGTGCTATTTTTGTTCTTAACTCATGATGAAATCCCCAAATTTGGCCATTTTTGCATGATTTTGTAATTTTTACTCCTTCTTTGGTCACATTTTGTTTATCTCTCTAGAAATACTTATTAAAGGGGCATTTTATAAGACCACATTTCTTAACACATTTTAAAGCACATGATAGGTACCCATGATCTACAAGTTGATTTTAAATTCTATGTCTTCACTGAATTTCCACACAGGTCATATAGAAGGAAGTTGAGCACACCATATATGTCCTTGAAATCTGCAACATATCTGGTTTGCTTCTTCAATTTTGTATTGTGTCAGAAATTTATGTCTCAAACAGGGTCATGGACCCATGGCTTAATATGTGCCAAGAGAAAAATGCATACCAAGATATCAATGGAAGTCCACATTGGAGAATTTAGAAGCTATTACTCAAAACTTTCTTATCTCTTAACCCAACCATCTGCCAACTTAGAAATGACCATAATTCTGACTGATCTAGGTTACTGATGTTCTGGCACTGAGTAGGCTCTTGAATGACAAGTTAAATGGTGTTCCCACTCTAGAGAAGACCCTAGAGGAGAGATGGAAGTTATTCAGGGCAGCTGCAAATCACCTTAAACATCACTTCTTCTGTTTCTGCCAAAATTCTGCCAATAAGTTTAGCTTGATTTAAATGAAATATGATGAAAATGAAAAATAATTTCTAATCACAGCTATTAATTACCAAGGATGAAATTCAAAGAGATTTCCTAATTAAAATTTCAAAATACCCTAAGTATAATGTAAGACTTAAATTGTGAAGTGACACAGGATTCCTTTAGAACACCTGTGAGATATTGAGGCAAAGTGAGATTCCCAAGTAAATGGGAAAAAAGAGGTCCTTTTTAAAAATAATCTTAGATACCTGTCTGCCATCTGAAATTCCAGCAAAGTCAAATTTGGAACTGCCCTCAATGATGCCAAAAAACAATAAAGCCCCATGTGTTAGGTCAAAGTACAGAAACAGAGTAATAGAACATGATGAAGGTCCATAGGATGTAGGATATCCAAGAGGAAAGCATACTGTTGTAAATAAGCCACACTGGTGTGTCAATTCAACAAGCATTTGCTAATATCCTATTGCATATTAGGTATGCTTCTAGGCAACTGGAATACAACACTACACAGTGCAAGAAGATCCCTCCCATCTCAGCATTCATATATAAGCGGGTAAAGATTGACAAAAAATAATATAAAATAAATAAATACACTGTATTGCTTGCACATGAGAAAATGAGAGGTGCTATACATAAAGTGGGAGGATGAAGTTTGCTGATTATGCTGATTATGAGGTGGAAGAGAAATCAGCTGGATTGTAATATTAAGTAAGATATCAGGTAAACTTCTAACAGAAGAGACATTTGAGGGAAGACTGGGAATGAGCAATATGGTTATCTTGGGAATGAGATTTTTCTTCTCTATGCAAAGCCCTAAGGTGAAGTGTGCTTGTCATGTTGGAAGAATTGCAAACAGTATATCTAGTGTGCAGTGGGTAGGTGGAAAAAGTTTAGGATGCAATTTTCTTAAAATAAGAGAGACCCAGATCATGGAGGTCATTGTGGGCCATAGTAGGAAGACTGGCTACTTGATATCTGGTCAAATTTTGATGTAAATTTTAGTGTCCTTTCTCTCTATACTTCCCTTTATCATTCCTTTTCATTCCTTTTACCAGGACTTAAAATCTTCCACTGCTGTTCTATTTGTCCTCCTCCTTCCTACATCCCCACAATAACTCTCTGATTTATATCCTGCTCATCCCAACTAAACTATCACCAAGGGCAAATTTGTTTACCTACGAGTTTTCCTTGCAAGACTATTCTTTTAATATTGTTGGACTTGGCTTCTAGGTACTGTTCAACTTATTTATTTCCTATGCACTTTTCAATTGTTTTCTGCAATTTCTATGCCTTTGCTTCTGCTGTTCTCTAAAAATAATTTTTCCCCATCATCTCCTGTGAACACCCTATCCATTCTTCAGATAGCCCCAAACACCACAATTTTTTCCATCACTCTTGATCACAAGTGATCACTTCCTTTTTTAAAATTCTCAGTATTTTTTTTTCTTTTTGTAAGATAGATCCTATGTATCAAATTATTAAATATAACTCAAAACAGGTGGGGGAGACAAATATGATTTATTCATGGTCTAAGTCCTCCAAAGAACTTGGGATTATTAGTGCACTAAAAAAATCCATAAAATAATTTTTATGTTGAATCTGTAAGCATAGGTAGAGTGCTTTAGCATTATTGACATAAGCTTATTGGGGACATCATGGTGAGTCTTTTCTTCACCATGACCCATGAGTATTTAATTTTGTGATTATAGATACCTCTGTACTCTTTGTGACTGCCCATGCTTCAAGCCTAAGACAAGGAATACAGGATCAATTTAAGAATCCATCATATTTTTAAGTCATGACAACTAGTTATATCATAAATATAGCAGATCACCCAGCAGCATAAATAATGGAAACTCTGCCTTGGTGGCAATAAAAGTGATGGATGCTCTGAATTCTTTTAATCCTGGTTATCCTTGTTCCTTGTGGATCTTTGCAGCCTGACTTTGTGCCTGAGATTGGCACTTGAAGTTGAATCTGGAAAACATGCACGCACACACACACACATACACACACACACACACACACATCAGACATGGCATTTTCCATCTGAATTTGCAAATGAAAAGGAAGTAATCTTATCAAGCTTAACTAGGTCCACACAGAGATGGGTCATGTTTGTAGTCATGTTAATTATTGAGGAACACTGAAAATACTTGAATTGTAGCATAAGAATCATATTACTCCAGTTTTACCTTTATTTTAAGTAATAAGAACTCCTCTACTGAATTGCCCTTTATCTGGATGTCACAGGCAAAGATGCCTTTTTCCTAATGTTCTCTGAACTCCAGAATGATGAATTTCATTAGTGCTTCGATAAGATGGACAGGGGCCATATGAAAATTTGGTCCAAAGAAGAATCATGTTGGAGATGAGAAAATGCCATTGTGGCACCAGAAAATTTGGTTTATGATTCTAATTCTGCCACTTATGAACTTGATTTGCTGGTGCAAATAACTTACCCTGGTTCATCAGGTCTCTGTCCCTTTTTGTATATAATGATGGAGAAGAATGGGATAAGCTTGCTACTATACATTAACAAAGTATTATGTGAAAAATACTTTCCCCAATGACTGTACTATTTAGACTTTTAAGGGTATATTATTTTCTATATTTAATACATAAAAAGATTGGGATTTGGAGATGCATATCATTTCCCCCAAATTATACAAAATAAGTGGCAACTGTAATTCAGGTAAATCTGAATTCAAAGATTACACTATGATAATTTCACTATGAATGATTAGAAAACAGATAGTCTCCAGGAGTTTCTCCTGTTCTAAACTGAGCAATTTCACCATCCTAAATTACTGTGGATCTTTTGTGCAATGGCAAATATTAGGCCTGATTAAGTGATTTTGTTCAACCTCAACCTTCTTTATGGAATAGGACAAATATGCTCTTACTACTTGCCAAATTAAGACATGGCAGAAGGGATAATTGTTGCTAGACTGGTTAAAGACTGGACAAGTCAATTCTTTTGGGTGAAAAGAATAGGAACTTCTGAATAATATCTAGTCCAGTAAATTCAAAATGCATTCATTTACTGGAGTCTTCATCAGATTGGAATTCTGATTTTGAGAAACTTCTGTTTTCTAGTCCAGTAGGATCTTAAACTTAGTTTTCTTGGAGGTATTTTCAAACAGTTATTTTTATTTTATTTTTCTATGTTACACCAGCAAGAAAAAAAGGTATTTTCCACCTTAAAACCCCATTTTCTTAAATATTGTGTTATACCTCCCTCTGTATTCCAAATATTTTCTCATCTCTTCCTGAAATCCATTTTGTCCTTGTAGTCTCTATTGCTTTTGATTTACATTGAAGTTACTTAGGCATCTTCCTTCTAAAAAATAAAACATCATAGTCACAAGAGGGCTGAGTACAATTTACAGCATAGACTGTGCAGAGGAGATAAGAAAGCCTAAATCCATGAAGAAGAGAGAATTCTGAAATACACTGAAAGTTTGATACCTCCTCAGCACCAACTTTACAAACTTTCATGAAATTCCTACCATTCATTCATACACCTTGCCTAACATTCATTAATCATATTTCTTCATATTTAGACAACTCATGAACTTTCACATTTGAATCACTTTCCTAAATAATGGACCTGCAAACTTCTCCTGAAAGGTATCAGACATTAAATAGTTTGGATTTATGGACAATAGAATCTAAAGTCTGTTGTTACAGTGCAAAGTAGTAACAACACAGGATCAGTTAAACGTAGCTAGGTTCCAATATAACTTCATTTACAAAAACAAGTAATAAGCTAGATTTGGCCCATAGGTCATAGTTTACTGATTCTTTCCCTAAATCAAGTGAACTGCAGTTTCTTGAATAATATCTATTGTCCATTGAGTCTCAGAAGATATTTTCAATTTCCAGAAAACCAGAATGTGTTATACATACCTGACAACCTTTTCTTTTCTAAAGAGCAGAGATTTTTTTCTTTCTAATTTGAAGAAGAATTGAGCATGGCAGAAGATTAAATGATAGAGGAGGAAAGAAATCACTTTAGACCAGAGATCACCCACTAAAATTAGAATCCAACTGCTGTTGCTCAAGCTTGCCCTTTTAAGTTTCCTTTCCATGTTGATTTCTGTGAATTCCTACCTCATTCTTCTTCAGTTACAATGAATACAGTTCATAAACCTAACCAAAAAGTACAATTCGATAATTTGACAAAATAGCTACCTTAGAGAAGCAGTCAGGCATATAAATATGAGAAACTGTTGCCTTCTAACAGAATGATCCTCTGGGTGTCCACAGATTTACTTATGGCAACCACATCATCCTTCTCACTGGGGAGTCCACTCTACTGCCCAGAAGTTCAGGGAGAATATTGTTTTTCTAAATATGTGCACCTTCCAGTGGAGGGAATGCCAATCCTCCCTTTGCTAGAGGATCTGAGACTCAATTTCATAGCATTTGAATATGACCCAAACCAGTTTGGACAGAGTCACAGTTTTCCAACTGCATTTTCCCATCTGGTTCATGAAATATACTCTCATACTTTGATATTTATAAGGAAGCACATTAAGACATAGTTACATACAGACCAAAAAAAAAAAAAAAAAGTCCCTTTGAGGTGAAAATGGAAACAAGAGAAGAGGGGGCTCAAACAATGTAAGCTGTCCATTCCTCACAAACTCATCTTTAATGTCTCTCCTAGATACACTAGTATACTGCTTCACATTTTCATCTAGGAGCTGCTGGGAAAAATACTTAAATGATTATGATTCTATGTCATTTTCAATTAAGCCACATGGAAGGAAGGGCAATAGTTGGACCAACTAAGCAAGGAAAAAAAAGTTTGTTTTTCAAACAGCTGAATGCCATGTCTGAGGTGGAATTGGACAAAGCCTTATGAGTTGGAGCCAGCACTCTGGAATAACCTTCCCTAGCACTGAGAGCTGTTTTCCTTTCTCATGTTGGGAGGCATTTCTGATTAAATCGGGCTCTTCTGGCAGATCATACCAGAGTCCCAGTATGCCCCTCTGGTGTACCGCCACTCAGAAATAAAAAAATAATTGCAATTCATGCACACAAGGATCCTTCTTATTGCCCTTCCTTCTCTCTGCACCCTCAAGAGAGTCAGAGAAGCAGTTTGCGCAGAAGGGAGCTCAGACACAGAAGTATCAACTGGTTTTTGACCCTGATGTGTGCAAATCTGGAGCTGACCAGTGGTGTGAGTGAACATGAACCAGTCCTTTGACCATCCTCTTGAAGTTAAAGAAATCCTCTAAGTTCTTAAAGAGATAAAAGCAAAAGGGAAATGTATTTTTTTGAACCTATAATAACAACACATTTTAAGATAAGGAAAGGGATTTTCTTTAATGGAGGACTCAAAAAGATCTATGCCTATAGTGGGAGTCAGGCCAGAATTGTAAGAAGTCTTCAAATTTGTGAGGTTTGCTTTGTTTTCTTTCTTTCTCTATTTTCTTTAATTTTAGAAATTATCGTAACTTATTCTGTTATGTAGTTACTATCTAGTGCTCAACACAGAAATAGTCTATAATTATCAATATTAAACTTACCTGCTAGTCCAGATATTTCCTGGATCTCATAATTTGTAAGGTCTAATTAGACGCTATAACCTTTTTCTCTATAGGGATTTCTTCTACACACCAGAAACTCAGTTGGAAAAACTCGCTTGACTAGCTTTGTAACTCTAAAAGAGTTTGGGGAGTTAACTCCCCCACAAAAAAGTGTGTTGTATTATTGTGTGATTAGAGTATTTTCAGACTTGTCCACACTCAGAGGCAGTAACAGAAACAGGCTCCTTCTGCCCTCTGTGATTCTGAGTCTATATCCATTTCCATTGTTAGCATTTGCAGGAAAATTCAGCACACCTCAATAGGAAACTTCTAAAGGACATCCTTGCACTACAAATGCATTGAATTCCATGAAGCATTGCCCCCAGATTACATATGAGCAGCTTAAATTCATCATCAAAAAGACAAATCCTACAAGAGTAAAGAGAAAATGTTAATTCACAGGAAACATGTAGACCCTTAAGAAAAACTGAAGCACAAATTGATGAAGAAACAAAGGGAGTTTATTTGATGCTGATCAGAGTTTGGGAGACACAAATTTCTTATAGATTGCAATGTGCTCCTGGGTCTTACAGATTTTGAACAAATTTTAAGGGCTAAAACTGCATGTGAGAATAACATCAGTTTGCCAAGAATTTTTGATCAGTGTAGGCTGAGTAGCATGCTATCTTGCAAAAATGGATCGTGTAACTTAAAGAAGATGCATGCAAAGTTGTCATAAAGGGAGGTGAGAAACGATGGGGACTAAATAATACTTTGGAAAGGAAGGGTGTTAGTGGCAAGATGACCCTGGTGACTGTCAGTAGGATTGGAATGTCCCACTCTAATGAGAACTACAGCTCTTGGCACATAAAGTGTAGGATTCTTGCAAGTTGCCCAGAGTCAAATATTTATTTGGGAGCAGATACAACTGAAGGCTTGTCCCTCATGTCCTCCGAGTCTAGAATTTGGGGGGGTCTTAAATCCATTTTTACCTGTTCAATTTACAATTGTCTTCCAACATATCTATAAACCCAAAGTTATTCCCAAGGCTGCTGAATAAGATGTTACTGTGAAGGAGAGACAAATCAAAGAGCAGAAGGTCCTACTCATATAGTTTTAGTCAGGGATCTTCATCTGTTGGGTAGGAGACTTTTGGGGGATGAGCAAATCAAGTAGTTTCTCTGAAAAGCAGAGGAGCTGCAAAGGTCCCCTCCAGCTCTCATTCACTCTTGTGAGATTGTGGCTGTCCATGTGTCCTACATACATAGGCTGCTAGCTCCTGCCCTACAGAATCTGCTTCTTTTTCTGTGACACTCTTATCTTTGAGAATCTACTTTTCCTTAAAAATAATAGGTTAGACCAAGGTAATCATTAAGGCTTCCTATCTCAGTGTTTCATAAAGTAGTATCATTCTTTAACTCTTTTCATTGTTTTTGCTGTAACTGTGTATGCTGTGTACTGTATTTGCCTAATATTTGTCTCTAAACCAGCTTATTTTAAAATTCTTAAAATACTATGTGAGTTTCCCTTTAGATAACACTGATCGGAAATAATTTTGATGAGCTGTTTTAACTTAAAAACATACACATTGAAGTAGATATTTTAAAAGTAGCAAATGTCCCTTCCAGTTATATTTTGTGTCATGTTAGTCTGCCCCCACAGCAGTTTAAAATAAAACACCTAAGTCCTATAGTCAGAATGCTAATTTTGGAAAAGCTTTTTAATGTTTTCCATAGTATTTTTCAAGCAAAAGTGCAAATGTTCTGATTATACTATTGAGAAGAGATACCTGTTTAAGTGATTTTGTTTTCCTCCTGGTAGACCACAAAATCCTTGAAACTAATTTATTGTATGAAGGTGAGACTCTCTAAACTTCATAAACTTACAAGAATGAATCACAGGAATTTAACCTCTTCTTTTCACCATGGTTCATAAGGAAGACTTAAAATGGAAATCACAAACTCTGCACTCTGGAGTAAATAACAAAAACCACAAAATGCTTCCAATCGAAGCTTTACTAATTGAAGATGAAGAAATGAAGAGATAAAAAATTCATAATCTAGTAACAAGGGACATACAATGAAATTGTTTCTTCACCCATAGCTTTGCAGGGCTCATGAGTTGCTATAATAAATCCTTTATCTGTCAGGGTTCACCTCCAATTATCTGAGGTAACAAGAACATTTACTGTGATAATTAAACTGAATTGCCTTTACTTCAAGATCAAAAACAAGACAAACATTGTCTACAATGCTTACATCTTCTGATTTTCACTAGCCTAAAAATCTCTAAAACTGCCATCTAATCATTGGACCCATGGTTACATGGGAAGGATGTTCCAACTTGTACCAGGGTGGTGAGTATTTGCCCACCTCAAAGGCAGCAGAACTGCTCACTGTGGACTGGAGAGTTGAACTTCATGAGATGATTGAGAAGATTTGGACCTTCCCTCTCCAAAATTAATTTGCAATTTTTTGGAGAGAATATACAAAGAACTTTCAGGAAAGAGAAAAGTAGAGCTACTGGTGACAATAAGTTTCTAACTGAAATATATAAATCTTGGTTTTTCACTCCACCTGACATGTTGAGTTTAATCTGTCTGTATGAAATTACTATCTGACTTTAGAAAATGTAGTGAACCTCTAAAACCCATATCCAAAAGATAATTAATGTTGAATATGTGGTTCAGTTTGCTATAGCAAAGCAAAATATAATCTTATAACAGCCTGAAATGGATTTTTAAAGGCAAATGAATAGAACACTGTTTATATGATTACTAAATATCCAAGAAGAAAAAGATAGGAGGAGGACAGAGAACTAATCTAAATTGCATTAAACTCTCACTTCAAACGTACCTGAAGGATGGTCATGTTTCTTTGGAGCAGGGCTCTAACTCTCTTAAGGTGTAAGCAACATTTGGCGGATAATGAATTTTTTGGTAATTATTTAATGGGTAGTTGTGGATACGTAGGATGTTGGGGATGTTCTCATTGTCAGAACTAGAATTCCTGTTTTGGAGTACACAGCTTATTCTTAATGTATGGTTCTGGAATAAACTTCAAAGAGCACTTACTTCCTTTAAAGTTGAGGAAACAGAAACCTGAGGAGTTTGGGTAAATTGTGTTCCCAGGGATTGGCTGTAACCAGAGAGAAAAATTGATTGACCTCCTTAGAAAATACTAGGAAAATGATAGTCACTTTCAACTATTAGAAGGGAAACTGATGCAGGTTCTTAGGCTATGATGGGTCTTGCTACCCCTAACAATGTACATATGACAGAGCAGTCTGGTCTACTTATTGGTCACTGGAAGATAAAAACAAAGCAACAGAATTTCCAACAGGTGAGCATAGAATTTGGGCACAGAATTAGCTTTGTTTACATGCTGGTCCTGCCACCAAACTCAAGAACTTGTTTCTGATTGATTGATGAATTAAAAGTACCAAGAACAACAAATTAGAAGTTTATGGTGTGACTTTCATTCTTAAACAATATTCATGCATGCTTACTAATGAGTTTTGGTGAAGTCTTACTTGTTTAATAATTTATAGATGCATCTAGAGAGTAGAAAATAGTCAAAATAAGAATAATCAAACAGTTAAAATAAGACATATTCTCATGTTCTTAACCCTTTTGCATCATAAAGAAAGCTTTGTTGAAGTACATCCTTTTTGTTTTTTGGGTAACTAATAATTTTATTTTATCCTTACAGTGAACTCCGTCAATCCCATCCAGAAGGGAAGGGAAATTCTGAGGCAAATAAAATTTTCCAGCAATTTATTATACTAGACACAATTTGCAAAGGTGTTTGAGATCTGAAATTTGTTGTGAAACTCCATATATACAGAATAACCAGACTCAATTCATAAAAGAAAATTAGTAGCCTAACTGCCTTTAGTTTTTCAAAATAACCACCCCAGAAGTAGAACATTTTCTTAGTAGGTTTATAAAATGAAAATTCTAAACTTGACTAAATCCTGTAAGAAATATCAAAGGTTTCAGGAAAGAAAATGAAGATACTTGGGAGTGTATCTTAAAGGTAAAATAAAAACTGAATGTCTCACATTCCAAGGATCATGTCAGTATGTTTGTTAAATAAGATTTTTTTTTGTAAACAAATGGGATACATGTTGTTTCTCTGTTTGTACATGGACTAAAGACATACCATTTGTGTAATCATAAATTAACATAGGGTAATGTTGTTTGATACATTCTGTTATTTTTTTCCTCCCACTCACACCTCCCACCCCTCTTTTCCATCTATACAGTCTTTCCTTCCTCCATTCTTGCCACCCTCCTTAACCCTTACCCTAAAGCTAACCCTAACGATAATGCTAACGCCTCCCACCCCCCATTATATGGCATCATCCGCTTGTCAGCGAGATCATTCGTCCTTTGGTGTTTTGAGATTGGCTTATCGCACTTAGCATGATATTCTCCAATTTCATCCATTTGCCTGCAAATGCCATAATTTTATCATTCTTTATGGCTGAGTAATATTCCATTGTATATATATGCCACAGTTTCTTTATTCATTCATCAACTGAAGGGCATCTAGTTTGGTTCCACAATCTGGCTATGGTGAATTGAGCAGCTATGAACATTGATGTGGCTGTATCTCTGTAGTATGCTGATTTTAAGTCCTTTGGGTATAGGCCGAGCAGTGGGATAGCTGGGTCAAATGGTGGTTCCATTCCAAGCTTTCTGAGGAATGTTCATACTGCTTTCCAGAGCTGCTGCACTAATTTGCAACCCCATCAGCAATGGATGAGTGTACCTTTTTCCCCACATCCTCACCAACACCTATTGTTGCTTGTGTTCTTGATAATTGCCATTCTAATTGGGGTGAGATGGAATCTTAGTGTAGTTTTGATTTGCATTTTTCTTATTACTAGAGATGTTGAACATTTTTTCATATATCTGTTGATTGCTTGTACATCTTATTCTGTGAAGTATCTGTTCATTTCCTTAGCCCATTTATTGATTAGATTATCTGTATTCTTGGTGTAGAGTTTTTCAGTTCTTTATATATTCTGGAAAATAGCGCTCTATCTGAAGTATAAATGGTAAAGATATTCTCCCACTCTGTAGGCTCTCTCTTCACATTACTGATAGTTTCCTTTGCTGAGAGAAAGCTTTTTAGTTTGAATCTATCCCAGTTGTTGATTCTTGCTTTTATTTCTTGTGCTATAGGAGTCCTGTTAAGGAGGTCTGATCCAAAGCCAACAAGTTGAAGATTTGGACCTACTGTTTCTTCTGTAAGATGCAAGGTCTCTGGTCTGATTCCAAGGTCCTTGATCCACTTTGATTTGAGTTTTGTGCAGGGTGAGAGATAGGGGTTTAATTACAATGTGCTGCATTTGGTTTTCCAGTTTTCCCAGCACCATTTGTTGAAGATACTATCTTTTCTCCATTGCATATTTTTGGCCCCTTTGTCTAGTATGAGAAAATTGTATTTATTTGGGTTTGTGTCCATGTCCTCTATTCTGTACCATTGATCTACATCTCTCTTTTGGTACCTATACCATGCCATTTTTGCTACTATTGCTTTGTACTATAGTTGAAGATCAGGTATTGCGATACCCTATGCTTCGCTCTTTCTGCTGAGGATTGCGTTAGCTATTCTGGTTTTCATATTCTTCCAGATGAATTTCATAATTACTTGCTCTACTTCTGTAAGTTACATCATTGGGATTTTAATTGGAATTGCATTGAACCTGTATAGCACTTTTGGTAGTATGGCCATTTTGACAATATTAATTCTGCCTATCCAAGAACATGGGAGATCTTTCCATCTTCTAAGGTTTTCTTTAATTTCTTTCTTTAGTGTTGTGTAGTTCTCATTGTAGAGGTCTTTCACCTCTTTTGTGAGATTGATTCCCAAGTATTTTATTTTTTTCCAGGCTATTGTGAATGGCTAGTTTTTCTAACTTCTCTTTCTGAAGATTCATCACTTATGTATAAAAATGCATTGGATTTATGAGCATTGATCTTGTAACCTGCTACATTACTGAATTCACTTATGAGTTCTAAAAGTTTTCTGGTGGAATTTCCTGGTTCCTCTAAATATATAATCATGTCATCAGCGAACAAGGATAGTTTGAGTTCTTCTTTTCTGATTCATATTCCTTTAATTTCTTTGGTTTGTCTAAATGCTCTGGCTAGAGTTTCAAGGACGATATTGAATAGAAGTGGTGAAAGAGGGCATCCCTGCCTTGTTCCGGTTTTTAGGGGGAATTCTTTTAGTTTTTCACCATTTAGAATGATATTGGCCATGGGCTTAGTGTAGATGGCCTTTACAATGTTAAGGAATGTTCCCACTATCCCAATTTTTTATAGTGTTTTGAGCATGAAGGGATGCTGTATTTTATCGAATGCTTTTTCTGCATCTATTGAAATAATCATGTGATTCTTAACTTTAAGCCTGTTGATATGGTGAATGACATTTATTGATTTACGGATGCATCCCTGGGATAAAGCCCACTTGATCATGGTCCACTATCTTTTTAATATATATTTGTATGCGATTTGCTAAAATTTTGTTGTGAATTTTTGCATTGATGTTCATTAAGGATATTGGTCTGAAATTTTATTTCCTCGATGTGTCTCTGTCTGGTTTAGGTATCAGGGTGATATTGGTTTCATAGAATGAGTTTGGGAGGGTTCCCTCCTCTTCTATTTCATGGAATACTTTGAGGAGTATTGGAATGAGTTCTTCTTTAAAGGTTTTGTAGAACTCAGTGGAGAACCCATCTGGTCCTGGACTTTTCATTGTTGGTAGGCTTTTGAAAACCTCTATTTCATTGCTTGAAATTGATTTATTTATGTTGTGTATGTCCTCCTCATTCAGTTTAGGTAATTCATATGTCTCTAGAAACTTGTTGATGTCTTCGAGGTTTTCTGTTTTGTTGAAATAAAGATTTTCAAAATAACTTCTAATTATGTTTTGTATTTCACTCATGTCTGTTGTGATATTTCCTTCTTCATTCCAAATTTTAGTAATTTGAGTTTTCTCCCTCTTTCTCTTTATTAGTGTGGCTAAGAGTTTATCAATTTTGTTTATTTTTTCAAAGAACCAACTATTTATTTTGTTAATTTTTTCTGATTGTTTTTTTGGTTTCAATTTCATTGATTTTGGCTCTGATTAACTATTTGCTCTTCTACTACTTTTGGTGTTGGTCTGCTCTTCTTTTTCTAGGGCTTTGAGCTGTAGTGTTAAGTCGTTTATTTGTTGATGTTTACTTCTTTTGTTGAATGCGCCCCATGATATAAATCTTCCTCTAAGTACTGCTTTCATAGTGTCCCAGAGATGTTGATATGATGTGTGTGTGTTCTCGTTTACTTCTAAGAATATTTTATTTCCCTCCTGATGTCTTCTGTTATCCATTCATCATATAATAGCGAATTATTTAATCTCCAGGTATTGGAAAAGTTTCTGTTTCTTATTCTGTCATTTATTTCTAATTTCAATCCATTATGATCTGTTAGAATACAAACGAGTATCTCTATCTTCTTGTATTTGCTAACAGTACCTTTGTGGTATAAAATATGGTCTATTTTAGAGAAGGATCCATGTGCTGCTGAGAAGAAAGTGTATTTGTTCTTTGTTGAATGGTATATTCTGTATATGTCCATGAAGTCTAAATTGTTGATTGTGTTATTGAGATCTATGGTTTCTTTATTCAATTTTTGTTTGGAAGATCTATCCAGTGGTGAGAGAGTCGTGTTAAAATCACCTAGTATTATTGTGTTGTGGTCTATTTGATTTCTGGAATTAAGAAGGATTTGTGTGACGTACATGGATGATCCAATATTTGGGGCATAGATATTTATGATTGTTATGTCTTGCTTATATATGCTTCCCTAGCAGTATGTAATGTCCTTTTTATCCCTTCTGACTAGTTTTGGATTGAAGTCCACATTATCTGAAATGAGGATGGATACTCCAGCTTTTTTGCTGTGTCCATGTGCATGATATGTTTTTCCCATCCTTTCACCTTTAGTCTATGGGTATCTCTATCTGTGAGATGAGTCTCTTGCAGGCAGCATATTGTTGTATTTTTCTTTTTAATCCAATTTGCCAGTCTATGTCTTTTGATTGATGAGTGCAGGTCATTAACATTCAGGGTTATTATTGTGATATGATTTGTATTCCCAGTCATTTGACTCATTTTTGTTTTTTGACATGATTTGGTTTCTCCTTTATTTGGTTATTCCTTTAGGCTAGTTCTTCCTATTGCTGATTTGCATCATTGTTTTTCATCTCTTCCTCATGGAATATTTTGCTGAGAATGTTCTTTAATGCCAGTTTCTTTTTGTAAATTCTTTTAGTTTTTCTTTATCATGGAAGGATTTTATTTCATCGTCAAATCTGAAAGCAAGTTTTGCTGGGTATAAGATTCTTGGTTGGCATCCGTTTTCTTTCAGGGCTTGGTGAATGTGGTTCCAGGCCCTTCTAGTTTTTAGGGTCTGGATTGAAAAATCTGTTGATATTCTTATTGGTTTCCCCCTGAATGTAATTTGATTCTTTTCTCTTGTGGCCTTTAAAATTCTGTCTTTATTTTGTATGTTAGGTATTTTCATAATAATGTGCCTTGGTGTGGGTCTGTTGTAATTTTGTATACTTGGAGTCCTATAAACCTCTTGTAACTGGTTTACCATTTCATTCTTCAGATTAGGGAAATTTTCTGATATTATTTCATTGAAGAGATTGCTCATTCCTTTGTTTTGTTTCTCTAAGCCTTCCTCAATCCCAATAATTCTTAAATTTGACCTTTTCATGATATCCCAGAATTCTTGTAGATTCTGTTCATGATTTCTGACCATCTTCTCTGTTTGGTCAACTTTGTTTTCAAGATTAAATATTTTTTCTTCAATGTCTGAGGATCTGTCTTCCAGGTGTTCTATCCTATTTGTTATGCTTTCTATGGAGTTTTTACCTTTTTTTATTGTTTCCTTCTTTTCAAGGATTTCTGTTTGTTTGTTTGTTTGTTTGTTTTTCAGTATCTCTAACTCTTTATTGAAATGATCTCTTGCTTTCTGTATTTGCTCTTTTAACTGTTGATTGGTGTGATCATTTAATCTTGCATTTACTCTTTCATCTCCTCCTTCAATGCCTGCATTTGCTCTTTCATCTCCTCATTTGCATCCCTGATTGTTTTAATTATGTACATTCTGAACTCCCTTTCTGACATTTCTTCTGCTGTGCTGTCATTGGGTTTTATTGATATAGTATCTAGGTTTATTTGGGACATATTCTTCCCTTGTTTTCTCATATTGATCAGGAATCAGTGGGACTCTGAGATATTGCAGATTTCCTCTATTGGCTTATAGTGTCCCTGTAGATTTCCAGTGTATCACCCCCAGCCTTCAGTAGTTTGAAGTCTTGGAGGAACTTGATAATGCAGTGCTTCTGAAGAAAGCTACCCCTAGCCCCCTTCTGGTTCCAGGGCTGGGGACTGGCTCGGTGCAGAAAAGCTCTTACTGGGTAGGTCTGCTCTGAGGAGCTGGCTGTAGATCACGCCTGTCACTGGAGGGAGCAGGACTGCTTACAGAAGTCTCTGGCTGCCCTGTCCTGGTCCCTGAAGCTGCCTACAGGCCAGGGCCCACTGCTGGGTCCGGGGCTTGAAGCTGACTCGTGTGGAAAGGCTCTCACTGGGAGGCCTGCTACTAGAAGCTGGTTGTAGGTTGACCCTGCGGCTGGATGGAGCAGAGCTGCTTGGGGAAGACTCTAGCTGCCCTGCCCTGCTCCGAGAAGCTGCCCCTATTCGAGCCTGCCACCCAGGCTGAGCTTCACCCAGTGGGAGAGGCTCACCCCACGGCTCTAAGTTAGTCCTAGTCTCTCAATGCCTCCCCTTCTTGAATCCTAGGTTCTGGAGAGACAGGAGATGCAGTCACCATCTAGTCCACCATCTTGGATCTCAACAGAAGTACGTTCTTGTAAACTGTGTTCCCTGTGGACTCTGCTTCAACTGTATTCATCTATCAACAACCAGATAAGTTACTAGATTTCCTTTTATCTTGGAAATGCAAACCACACCATTTATTGTTTTCTTTCCACATAAAAGTTTACTTATGGTGATCATTCAATAAAAATAATAAAGGTACTCCAGGTAATCCTCACGTTGTATGTGACTTGAAATCTGCACTCCAGCATCAAGACTGGATGTGACAAATACACTTTGGAAGAATGAAGCTATCAGCAAAATTCCCTGGATTATAATAACACTCTGGGAGATAGGATAGTATGTACAGGAGTTGATGAATTTGTGACCTACAAGGCAGACTTTATAAATTTTGGGCATAACACCACCACAGGAACAGTTCTCCTTCCCTAATGAGCTTGGTGGCTCTAATGAAATGGCTTCTCCTGCCAGTCCATCAGGTAGCATGAGGTCCTTGAAAATGTAGTTGATACAATGGAAGTAACTTACTGGAGGGACTAAAAAAATCTGCCATGAAAGGACAAAATGACACAGTGGAGGGAAAAATCTCAAAAGACTATTAAAGAAAGGAAAGGAGAAGCTGTTACTGGGGACTATGAAAAGGGCATGGAGAGTCACTAGAACTCCTCAAAGAGTTGCATGTGTGTGATGGATGTGTTCATTAATTTGGGCATGTTGATGATTATACAATAAATGCAAATTTTTAAATTTTAAAATATTCACAAGTGAAGTTTATAATATATGTAAGATACACATAATTGCATCAATAACAATAAAACTGAGTCTGCTATCCAATTAGAAAGTGAACATCACCAAAACAACAGTCTCTCATGTTCATCTCCCTGATTTTCTCCAAGTTTCCACCTGAACTTTGTGTTTGTTTCCTAACTTAAGAACTGCATTTGATATCACATGTACATCTCACTGTATTTTACTCTCTATGAAATACAAATGTGTGAAATATTTTACTTTGGGTATGACTAAATAATAGATTCTCTAGTTTTCCATTTTTTGAATGTAGATGGAATCATGCTATTTTATCACTTTATTACTCTGCATTTGATGACTGGGTTATATCCTTGCTGACACATGCAGAAGTCGTTGGTCACTTTCATTCCCTGAATAGAATTTGTATGAGTGAGTCACAGTGCTTGCCTATTATTCCCTGATGAACACCAAGCTTAATCCCAGTATTTTCTCTCTGTTGATGTATGTGTGTGTATGTGTGTGTGTGTACATTTATGTGTTTTATAAACTGTATACACTTCCAGGGGTACATGCTAGCATAAATATTTAGTGGTATAACTACCAAAATGTAAGCTATGCACATCCTCAATTTTAATAGATAGTAATTATTTTCCCAATCTGTATATAAACTTCACACACTCACCAGCACTGAATGAGAATTTCTACTGTTCTTGATCCTTGCTAGTCTTGCTGTTTAACTTTTCACTTTTTCCCCCAAACTGATGCATGTAAATTACTGTTATTTTGATTTTCAATTAATTTATTTCCTAACTGCTAATGAGTTTGAGCAATTTATACTATTTTACTCAACCTACTCATCATCTGCATCTATTTTTTTAATTCTTGTTTATGCATGTAGCTGACTACTTCATATTTACATTTGTAGATGAATACATCTTTTGGTGAGAAGTCTCTGTTCTCTCTTTTCTTGACTTGAAGATTGGTGATTGAAGTTGTTTTGGCCATTGTGAAGTGAACCAAAGTCATGTGAGTGGTGACCTGGAGATGTGCTTGGATGTTGCTCAACCTGGCTTATTTATCAGAAATACATAATAATTCTTGTTATCTAGTTATACAAGTTATTATACTTTATTCTTCTTTACCAGAATTATCTTAGTTATTTTTGGCCATTTGCTTTCTAATACACATTTTGACTATTTCTCATCCTATTTCCCCTCTGTGCTACTTGATGCATATACCACCATAATTCACAGTCCCTTAGAATACATATCTGCTGTAAAGAGTGAAATTCGACAAATTAGAATCTTTTTGTTTCAGATCCTTTGCTAGGGCTCAAACATTCCTACTGATAAGGATAAATTCTATTACCTTGAGGAACTCACAATCCACTAGTTGCAGATGAACAACTACACGATATTATAGTAAAGTACCCTGCAAGGAGTTGAGCTTGTTGTTAGTGATATTGTTTTTACTTTTTGCTTTAAATAGATTATCACTAGAAATTTGGCTCAGTCATTTGAAAAATACACAATAACCTCCATTTTCAGTTATGAGCAGTGGTCCTGATTCTAAGGCTGTTGGAGATCAGTGAGAATATCTGCTCATGGACAGATAGGCAAACAACACTGTTGTCCAGAAAATGGTGTCTAACCATCCCTTTCATTCAGAAGTTTAAGAAAGGGGAACACTGAGACAATGCAGTAAAATACTTGCCCTCAGTGTTTAAGGTTGAAAGAGAAAAGTCTGGGTTTCTAGGAAGATGAACAAAAGGGGAGGTGGCTAGAGTTCTGATGCCACAAAGTCATACCCTTACATTGGTTGGGACCCCTAACTCCAGTGCTGCAAGAAGTTGGCTTGAGAATGGAGGTGCACTTCTAATAGTACTGAATTCATAGTACCAGTACCAAAGGGCATGAAAAGATAAAGCCAAGTTTACTTAGACATGCTCTCTGCTGTACTTGTCATTAAGGATCCCCCTTGTACTCACAGCTAACCACCCAATGCACTGCTGGAGAAGCCATCTTCCTGATCAATTTGTGCACATAAATTGCCTCAACCAGTTGTGACTGTCAGCACTCCCTAGTAACAGACATCAGGAAAGATTACTCATTGGTCTTTCTAGCTATTAAATGTACTACCCACTCAGCATGGATCATGGAAAAACAGCAAGGACTTCTCCCAGAAGACAGTCAGAGAAAATCATACAAGAACTGGGGAATAGAAGGACTTGTTGAGATGCAGAAAGTCTTCGCAAAGGAGCAACTTATGATAAACTCAGTGGCAGAACAGAATAAAAGTGGAAATCAGTTAGCACGAGTAGTGCAATATGAGACACAGAAGGTGAACCTTCAAATTTTGAAGTTTTTCTGTGTCATGCATGCAAGGGTAGGCTGTTGAAGAGTTTTGCATGTGGATATGAACATTCATATATGCTTTTTTAAAAGTCTATTTTGATAATGGTTTGGAGAATGAATTAGAATGAGAGATAGTGTGGTAGGAAGAATAATGATCCATAGAAATATTCTGATCCTAAATCCCTGAACCCATAAATATAATAACTTAAATGCCAAAAAGTCTTTGCAGAGATTGAGGAATTTATGATGGAGAAACACTCATGGATTAGTCAATATGTCAGAAGAGGATATCAGAAGGAAGCCGTGTGAGGAATAACTCACCTCACTCTGACTGGATTCTAGCATGTATGGTGGAAGAGGGCTATGGACCAAGAAATACAGGTGACCTGGAGAAACTGGAAATATCAAGAAAACACATTCAGCCCATAAAGCTCAAGGAAGGAAATACCCCTGCAGGCATCATGATTTTATCCCAGCAAGAACCATGTAGGATTTTTAATCTACAGAACTGTAAGAATAGTAATTTGCATTGTTTTAAGCCACTAAGTTTGTTCTGATTTTTTAGAACAGCCATACACAAATAATATAGATGGTTAAACTGCTGGCAGAAAGTTGAATGAGGAAGCTACTCTAATCCATATCAAAGAAATAAAATATTTTGTGGAAAAGTGGTCATTCATTTTGACAAAAGTATGGTTTCCCTAGACAGAGTAAATACAGACAGAACTCGCCCTATGATTAAATTTCCCAGAAGGATATGAAATATAATTTGCTTTGAACAAAGTTGATTTGCCATTTTGTAGTCAATATCTTTCAATGACGAGCCATGCCCTTTTATATCCAGAATAAACGGGGCAACAGGATAAAAGATGACAAGCTCTCTGACCCCTGGGATCTAGAAGAAAACTCACTTTAATTAAATCAGCATTTGGCCAATATTTTAAGAATATAACTCTTTTTATTAGCTATTAAGCAATAACAGGTCATTATTAGTTAATACACATCTCTAAAGCATAATAGTTTCTCATGGTTTGACTTTAATGGTACTACTGTACATAGTTTTATGTCATGGGTCACAGGTCATGGGATGAAAATGATGTTCTTCCAGTGACTATTTAATTCATAGACTTTATCAATTCTAAGGAAAGAAATATAATAAAGTTTAGGATTTCTGAAACCTTGGGTTCAAATCCTGGCCTGATCATGGAGTAGTTGTGTGGTCTCAGGTCAGTCAATGAACACTTGCTATATATATTCTCCTCTGTAAAATAAGAAAAACAATACCAATTGCCTTGGGTGTCTCTTGTAGATTATATGAGATGATTGTTTCAAGTATTTGGCATTATGTAATAAAATTTTAGTAAAGTAATATTTGTTACTTATGTGCACAAGCCCATGAGGAGAAATTATGAGGCAGATGGGACATGAGCAGCATGTGTCATGTTCTGAGTTTTGTTTTGTATTTATGTGGGGTATGGCTTTGTTCCTATTAAATTTTGTGATCCTTAGTAGCTAATGATGTGGCAGAAAATGGTTTGCTAGGGTAGCCCATAAAAGTAGATTGAGTTCTTGGCATATCTGTATGCACTCTGAGGTAAGGGGAGAAAGACTCATAGAAGTGTCTAGAATTGGAACCCTAAATTGAAAGAGAGTAAAGATTTCTGAGAGTGTCAAGATAAAGAGAATTTAGGTGGAATCATTATAATGCTATCAAATGGGGGAATAGATGTGAATTTGAATAAAATATGGAAAATTCTTAGGGGAGGGAATGATATAGGAAATTGCTAGATTTCAGAAGAAATTGAATCTTTCACTAGGTATGCATTTTGCTTAGTGGTTAGTGAGGATGTGTTGGTTAATCTGGCACCCTAATCTGATGGTCTTGGTACCCATGTGCAGGTGGAAAGAAAGTAAAATGTTTAATGTTAATAGATTAACAAAAAGAAAAAAAGTATAGTTCATACACATGTGAGATAATCTGGACTTGAAATAATGCTGTACTGTTTTGAACTCCAGGACGAAATAGAAAACTAAATATAAAGGCAATAAAATTTTTAAAAATGTACCAATGAGATACTTGGCAAAGTTACTATTATATCAGTAGAAAAGTATTTAATATCATAGCAATGATAGCTAGTTAGCTATTATAAATAGCAAGGAAATTCCACCTGTATTTATGACATGTAAAGAAATTTGTCATTTACTATCAAGAGAAGAGCAAAATGCAAAATAGTGTGTATTATACAGCATCAATATAAAGACAATTATATAAACATTTTAATAAAGATTGTTTATGGGAGTAAAGATGGGGAGGAGGATGCTATTTTAACTTTATAATAATGTATTACCTGACTTTTTTACAGCAAATATATTATTTTAAACATAGCATTTAAATATGAAACATTAATGAGATTTGTAAATTAGTTTATCAGTAAGATCATAAATATCTAACTCCCCTAGAAAGCTAAGTCATTTACACATATCAAAACTTCAATAATTACTTGTTTAAATGAATGAATGACTAAAATATACCCACAGGATTCTGAAATAATGAAGAAAAATTTTAAATTATTCTGGATCATTGAGGACTGTGAATTAATCTTCCAAGTCCAATTCCTTGTAAATGATCAGACGAGATTGTAGTTAACACCTCAGTTTTTCCACTTGTAAAATGGGAATTGTTCTTTCCACACAGAAGAGATGTTAGGAAAATAGGCTATTTATCTGAGGTACCCCTTTGTGTTCATAGTTTACCTACTCTCAAGTTGTCATCTATAAATGTTTACAGTACAAAACTCAAGGCCTGTTGCTTTGTGATTCAATGTCCTGTCTCATAGTGTGACTTAGGTCCCATACTATAGTAACAGCTCTGCTCTGAAGCACAGTTTCCAGGCATGGACTTCTCATATTACAATAAGCCCAAGTCCCTCATGGGTTCTCAGGCACATTCTGCAATGGGTTGCCTCTTTGCTTTTCACATATCCATGTTATAACAGTAGTAGGGCAAGAATTATAATTCTTCAAGTAAAATTTATTGAATAGCAATCTCCATGGAGTTACAGTCATAATAATAAATCATACAATAATTATAGATGCAAATCTTGTGGTTTCTATTTCCTTACAGATCTGTGAGTATGAGAGCGGACATCTCTACTTCCACATAAATTAACTTCTGCAAAAATCACACTCCTGGTACCAGGACTGTAGTAACATACATCATGCATGTGCCCTCAAACATGTTCTTAAACATCAGTCCTCTGTCTGCTGCCTACCACATTTACTAAATATTAGTCAGTATTTGCCAAGACACAGAATGATAGTTTTTTCCCAAATTTTATCAGTCAACCTGCTTAAAATGTCTAGAGGGCAATTCTACTGTACACAAAACCAAGTTTAAAAACATTAAAAAGAACACCAGAATGAATCCATCAAAGAAATGTAAAAGAAAACTGTTTTTCCTTTCAAGAAAAAAAGTCCATGAAAAAGAAATCAGAAGGAGTCAGCTGAATTAAATGCAGTGTTTTCCCTATCTGTCCCTGCAGGAAAAAATGAAACTTCCTCTTGCAGAAAGCAGAGTGCTTTTTTTCACCTGCTACAATACACACAAGCAGTTATGAGTTAGTTCAGTCTGTTCATTTGTCAAGAAGCAGAGTGAGTAAAAGTAGAATCCTGTACCCATCAAGGTGACAGTAGGGCAGGATAGAAGAGCCATACACATGCCACTAGAATGCAGGGTTAACTTTGGGAACTCCCTTCAACATTACAAGAGAAAATGATGACTTTCTGATGCTGTGACCAGAAAGAAAATGCTCTTCATACTCCTTTGCCTCCTCATTATCACTGTCATCAGTTCTGCCTTGAAATCTCCAACTCTGACTCAAGGACTATGTCATTTCTTGGGGTTTTTGTTGACTTAAGTGTACTTGATGTGTATGAGATGACTGGACCAGAGAAATAATGTAAAATTAACAGAGTTAAGATTCTGCATGCTATCAATAAGTTTTTACATGTTAAAAGCAAATATGTTTAACAAGTGAATTGATTCTTTAAAGAAATTATTTCTTAGAGTAATGACAATATTATAAAAAATACTACTATAGGAGCACTAAAGAAGAAAGAAGATATCCAACCATATTATCATTTTCCCAAACTGACGACTACAAAAAATTTTAAACGCCTCTTTCAAATTTTTTTCTTTTGTGTCTATTTCATTCCCCTTCCCTCCCTCCCTCCCTCTCTCCCTCCTTCCTTCCTACGTTCTTTCTTTCCTTCCTTCCTTCCTTCCTTCCTTCCTTCCTTCCTTTCTACTTTCTCTCCCTCTCCCTCTCTCTCTCTCTCTCTCTCTCTCTCTCTCTCTCTCTCTCTCTCTCTCTTTCTTTTCAATAGAGGTTGAACCCTGAGGCACTATACCACTGAGTTATACCCCAAGCCCTATTTATATATTTATTGAGACAAGGTTTCACTAAATTGCCAAGACTGGCCTCAAACTGGAAATCCTCCTCCCTCTCAGTTTCTCCAGTTGTGGGATTATAGGCTTATGCCACTGCACTAGGCTTGTATATAGGGTTTGATATTTTTTATAGTAAAGAATACACAAAATTTGTAATTTTGTTACCATTCTTCCCTTGAAGTAATACTGTAAACAATTACCATATTTTTACAATGTCTGTAGCAACACAAGTTACTGGCAGTATAAAAATGCATGTAAATTCCTATATTCTTTTTATATAAATTATCTCAAGCTGCAGTTATTCAGGTCATTTCCAATTTATCGTTGAAAAAATGAAATGGCCATCTTAATAGATAGGTGCTATACTGGCTCTATAGCATCATCAAACTACAGAAAATGCTATCAGAATATTTCCATGTTATTTCAGTGTATATATTAAACAACTGAGTGGTCAGAAAAGCAGCTTTTGTTGAATCAGCCTATGAAGAAATATGAAGCCAAGTCACAGAGCCAGCTAATGGCAGAATCTGGCCTTGAAACCTGGGCTTCCTGATTGGAGTCATACTGCTGTGTTCTTTCTGTTCTCCATGAGGACCCTCACTCATTCCCTGGGCACCTATAAGCCACTAACACTAAAATCTGGAACTACCACTCCTGACACTCTCCAGAGTTCCACCTCCAAATTTTGTCTACAAGGCATATTCTTCTGGATCTTCCTCTGTAGTTGCAAATGCAGTCCTTCCACAGCTTAATCTATTTACCTGCTTCTCCTTCGGTTTCCAAATGTCCTTGCTCCTAACTCCACACAGAATTTCTTCCCTGCTTTTTCACAAAAGATCAGAATGTGAGCCTAGCAGATTAATTTCCAGAATATCTGCTTAAAAATTCTCTTCTCTGCTCTCATTGTCAAGAGTTCAGGCCACTCCCATCTCTTGGCTTGAATGGCCAGAGTGAAAGCCATTTTAATACTTTGTGGTTTTTCCCCTAAAATCCACTTTTCATGCTATGCTCAATTCTCTTTTGAAAATCTTCTTCTGGATTAGAATATTCAATAACTTACCATGATACCCCTAAACATGACATGTATGTATAGATCTTCACACTCTGTCCCCAGCCTAGGCTCCCAGCTTCCCCTTCTTTCCTCCCTGCTGTATCAGTCATATTGAATTCCACTGACACCCACACACTTTATGAAGGTTTGAATATTAGTGGATGCCCCCACTGCTTCTGCAGACTTTTCATTAATGCCTTTTTTTTTTTTCTCTCGTCATCAAAATTCCACTCTCCTTTCTCTCTCACCTATGGCTACTTCATGATATCCTAAGTCTTCCCATGCAGAGTTATTAAAGTTTCTGTACACTTATGGTTTTGTACATCTGTATATTAAACCCCAAATCAGAGTAATCTTTCAACTCTTTGTTTGCTCCCAAGCCTGCTGTTGCATCAATGACAGGGTGAATTTCATTCATCCATGTGACCATAGCAGGTAGCATGTGACCGAGCACACGAAGTTCATAACTACCTAGTGCTCTTTCTTTGCTACAATATTCTCTAGAATATGTTTGGGGTCAATCACACCAAAAACAAAAAATCCATCGTAAAATAATCTCCTTGGCTAGGGCAGAAATATTTTATCCATACAGAAATATTATGCAGATTCATCATCAGAGGGCAAAGAATGTCTCAGCACCCAGAGCATTAAAGAGCCATGGTACCACAGTGGCCCCAACATTATTCTCAACCCTTCTCATTTTTTAATACAAGCCTTACATCAGCCCTGATAATTAAGGCATTTCTAATATGAGCAGAATTATATGATATTCTGGATATAATATAGAAAAAGATAAAGGACTCCAATGCCTGTTGCAACTTCAATTCAGCAGACTTGTGTATGTTTTTTAATAACTTTTGTTTAATCATTTCTCTGTGAAGACTGTTCAAATACATTGTGTAGGTTGCTCTTTTTATGTGACACTTACTTTATATTCCTTAGTACATATAAGTGAAGTTTTCTAAGCATCACCTAATTTAAAATAAGAAGGTTTCAGGATATTTGTAGTTAGTTTAATTTTTTAAAAATCCATTCAAACCCTAATTTCTAGGCTTTGATATCTCTCTTCATTTACTGACGTGAAAAAAAAAGAGTGTGGTTAGTTTTACATTTACAGAGTTTCTTAATTGAATTTGAGATAAAATACTGCATACTAATAATTACTCAATCTATGACAGTAGTGATTGGGTACCAGGAGAGCAATATTTAGGACAGTTTTTGTTTTATTACCAGTCCAAATTTTAAAAGTGTTTTGGAAGTCAATTATCCAGTATTCTTGCTAAACCTACTTTTGATGAGAAAACAACTGGAATACTAATGGGGATCATGTACTAGTGCATATTTATACTTGAAGATCATGATTTTCTTTCTTTCATTTATTATAAGAAACAAAATAACTAAAAGTACATTTTCAAAGCTTGCCCTAAGATGTAGTCAAGCATAAACAAATGATAATGTCTATATGCAAATTAACATTCATTCCAGAATTATTACCATCTAAAAATTTTTCATTTTGTACAGTTAAATAAATGTGAGTAAAAATGCATTAGTTTCTGGGAAATTGGTAAGAGTCATCGAAATTTAGGTTTACTGTATAAATACAAACCAATAAAATTAATAATAAATAAAAATATGGTAAATAAATAAAGGGATGTGATTGCTCATTTTGTACCAAAATCCCTATAAATATCTGGAAGGATTAAAGCATTAATTTTCAAATAACAAATGATAAAAACTAATACAGGATGGAATATTTCCAAACTGTAGAGAAATAAAATCACTTGAAACAAAACAAATCTTACAAAAGAAAGATAAAAGATTTTAATTCATGGCATTAAAATAACTCTTTCAATGAAAAGCAATAAACAACAAAAAATAGGGCAATTACCGGTTAGGAAAAAATATTTTCTTTATACATGGAAAAGAGCTAATGCTGATGGTCTGTAAAAACGTGCTCAAATTCACTAGGAAGACATTGAATTCATAGAAGTAAATTAATGGGCAACATATGAATTATACAAATTATCTGTGGGGAAATGTGGTTAATAGATTCAAATAATGCAGTGTATTAGTTGCTATATTGTATCATGTTCACCAATGATATAACTATAGAGTAAAGAAATCAGTTCATGCCTTAGAAAGATTGACACCAAATTTGGTGCAGTGGCAACATCTGGGATTGAAGATGAGAAAGTGAGGAATAGAAGACAGGATTTCAAATTCATCTCAAATTGATTTTCACTGATATTGTGGTTACAAAAGCCATCATTTGTTATCTACATATCAGGTCTTCTTTTAAGGACTTTTCTATCACATCTTATTCAATTCTCATTATAGACCTGTTAGAGAATTATTAAAATGATTCTCATGTAGCACATGAGAGAACTTGGGATCAGAGAAGTAAGAGGTCCAAGTTCACAGATTAAGATGCTCATGCACATTAATCCAGTATTTTTCTTCCTCTGGAAGTAATTTAATGAAAGAAAAATGTGTATCCATATAATGATTATTGAGATGGTACCTACAAGAGGAAGACCTTGAAATTAGTTTAAATTTCAATAAGCTGGTGTCAATCAACATTCAAATTGTGATATGAAAGATTTGTGACATAACATAAATTGTTAAAATGAAATTATACCTTGCACACAAAGATGAAAAAAAAGTACTGTTCTAAAATGATGGACTTAAAGGTTATTAAATTTTTCCTGTATATTTATTTTAGTATATCTTTTCTGTAAAAAAAATTACATGGTTTCTTTACTTATTTGATGAAAATATATGATATATCCATAGAAACATCCTCACTGAAATAATGTCTTTCTTAGTAAAGGTCACAATTATCTGAAAAAGTCAACTAATCATTTTGGAGGGTAACAGAATATTCAAAGGAGTATTAAAGGATATACAGAACATGCTATCATACATTGCAATAAATCTACTATTATATATAATTACATAATACACCAATAACATTTTTAAAAGATGTACAGTGATTTACTAAAAATGTAAATACATTATCACATTTTAGAATAAAATACAGAAAAGTTTCAAAAATAGTACAAACAATTCCTAAATTCCCTGTGTGCATTTTCTTTCATTACCATGGTGTGTGGCATAACCAATAAGCCAATATTGTACACTATCATTTACTAAATTTATTCAGATTTTATCAGCTTTCTCCTTTTTCTGTTGTAAGCACATCCAGGATATGATATAACATGTAATACTCTTCTTAGATTTTTCTGAGCTGTGATATTTCCACAGAAATTCCACATTTTTTAATGATATTGTCAGTCTTAAGAACAATGGTCAGGTGTTTTGTAGACTATCCCTCAATTTAGTTTTGTTGGCTATTTTTCTCATCATGCAATGGCTGGCTATGGAAGAAAAACCAGAGATGTAAAATGCTATTTTGATGGCATCAAACCAAGTGTACAGACTCTCAACAGGACTAGTCCTTGATGATGTCAGACTTGCACATCAGGCTAGAGGTTAATGTTTGGCAGGTCTTTTCCCTGGGAAGTCACTTTGTACTATCCTCTTTGGAAACGAGTCTATAAGCATAATGCATACTTGAGAAATAAAGCATTGTTTCCCACCTACTTGAAGATAGAATATCTATATAAATCATTTGAAATCCATCCATGTGGACTTTTTGCCTCTTCTCTCCCATTTTAAAATATGTCCAATTATTTACGTATAATTGAATATGTGAATATTTGCTTTTTATGGTGGGTACAGTGCTGCTTTTTTCTGCTTTGTTAACTAAATCCCAGCTTCAGTAACTGGGAACTCCTTCAGTTGGAGTCTGTGCTCCTTTGGGATTCACCTCCATTGGTTTGTTTTTCTGAGCACTTCCTATCCCTAGGCCTGGAAGAGGCTTTGTACCTGTCTTCTATATTCCCTGCTCCAATCTCAGTATCAGTCCTTTCTTAAATAACAACAGCAGCAGCAGGAAAAACAAACAAACAAAAATAAAACAAGCAAACTATCACCCTGCTGATTCTTTCAATGGAAATAATAATAGAAACTGAATTTTAGGCACGGGGGTAGCCACTTTTAAAACATATGATTTGTTCTAGGGCTCACACTTAATAAATAAGAAGATAAAGTTCGCAACTCAAGTAGCCCGATCCTCCACTTTCTACCCGAACATTGTGTCCATCTGGTCACCTTTCGTTCACAGTGATTATAAAAGAAATGGGTCAACAGGATATCTTCTGCAGCACCTTCACATCAATCTAATACACTGCTTATAAATTATACTTTTAAATCATAACTTCATGCTTTAGAAACTCACTTAAAAAGGACATTTAGTCATTACATGTCATCTTTGTCTATAAGAGCACAATTACCTTATTACTGTCTCTTAAAGAGCAAACACCCCTTCCTCTTTATAATTTCCTTGCTTAGCAAATTGCAGTGTACGTCTTTTTGTGCATGAATAATTCATGAATGAACTTCACATGAGGCCTGACTGTTGACCCTACAGTGCTCCCTGCTCACTTTTGAAGAAATACTTGGCCAAAATTCTCCACCTTCGATTTTATGGCCTTACCTTTTTGCATAGGAAGTACTATTACCCACTGCTAGCATTTCAAGTGAAAGAAGACAGTTTTGATTTCATCATTGGTTAAAAACTGGGGAGAGTAATGATAAAACTGAATATTGTTAAACAGTATCTGCTTTATTTTTGTTTACACAGAAAATATTTCTGTCTGGTCTAAGAAAATGTTGAATCTTTGTCTTCCAAAAGAACAACAACAAAAAGAAACTTGTTCTTTTTTTTCCTCCATTTTAATCGATTTTCAAAAACTGAGATAAGTAAAATTACCAGGAAAATTAGATGAAGTATTCTCTGTAGTTCTATTCTAATACTGAAATGTTTCTAATAGTTACTGTTCTTGGACCAGCTAATCACTTTCTATTAAAGGTTAAGTAATAATTGTTTGGGCACTTAATAAAAGGATAACAAAAATACAAGTAAGGGAGAAAGAAACAAGATTGAAATGTCTAAATCCTATGTTATTTCTAAAGGTTAGGAAAGAATGCATATTTTCTTTTTAAATGTCAATTTAATCTGAATGTCAGTGAACTTCAAATAACATTTGAATTTAATGTAGAACTTTTAAAAATGAAGCAATTGCCTAGTTCACTGCCTGTTTTGCTTTTGGGTGAGCTTCACATGTGCCTTTCAGTTGATGGATAGCTGATTTATCATCCCTATTTGGAGATATAAACACAGCAGCTGACTTATCAGAAGGGTAGAGAGAAGCTTTATTTTTCAGTCAGTGATCAATCTGGGATTACTGAGGATCAACAGGTAGGATAATGAATGAGCTATGTAGCTCTTCTGACTGGATGCCTAAGTTAAGATTAGAAAGGACCAAGTATGGAACATTATTCTGGACACCCAGGTCTTCCAAATGTCAGTTCTGTCTGTTTTCTCCAAATATAAGTGCTTCCTCTAGGGCAAGTATCATCAAGGAGCTGAGCATACTGCAGAGTGCCTCTATCTCTAAATGGGAAGTTGTGTTTAGCCTAGGAAGAAAACTGCTGTCTATCAGACAGTAATCATCCGGGAACCCTAGAGATGAGTCAAATAGTTTAGTTTGAACATTTGGACCCTAACCACATTATGAACTGAAGGGAATCTCTGCTTGAGATTTTACACATTGGCCTCTGTGAAGTTGGCAGTCTGAAATATTTCAGGTCAAAGGAATGGGTTTAGAGACATGACTGAAAGAAGATGAAGGCAAACAGGTAGAGTGCCAGTCCAGAGTAGACATGGGAGCCCAGAATTTCAGTACCTTGGATGTACCTGTTCATTCTGATTGACCCATTATTCTCTCTGCAGTTAATCCCTGGAGTCACCACTAACCCAGACTCTCAGGACCTGTTCCTTTTTCCCCATATTCTAGTGGAATGAATGGTTTATATTCTTTCATATTAATCTTTGTGAAGATTGTGAGCATCATCACCAGAGAAACATCACAAAACTCCTGGACATCTATCTATAAATCCCCTGAACTCCTAACTGCTGGATAACATTGAAGAAAGACACTCCCCTCCCCTTACCAGAAAATGAGAGGATTGAACTGGATTCCCAAGTTCTCTCAGGTCTCTCACATCCTATTAACAGAATTGTTTAAGATTTTAGAAAATTCAACATACAAGAAAACATGAATTTCAAAGTCATATAAATGCACTGTTATATAAGCAATAACACTTAATAAATACTTAAAAGCAAAAATATTGAGTGGAATTAAATTGTTTTAACATGGTAATAACAAAAATTTCCCTTAGTGAATCAATGACTTTTTTCTGCCTTAAATATACTCTTTTGAAATAGTTTCTTCAGCTCCCTTAGATTTAAGGTTCCAAATAGACTCTCCATAATTTATGAACCTGGTATCAAATAAACACTGAAAAAAGAGTTATAGGGAGGAAATGGTCTATAAAGTACATTGATATTAATATCAAACTCAATATCTAGTCATTTTTTAGTTTAATTTCCCTTTTAATGGAGGCAGAAAATGTATATGGCCTATTTAAGGCCCCATGAAGTAAACTAAGCTCGATAGTAAGAAGAGAACCCTTGACCATGTCTTTGTAGACATTCTTCAGTAAGAAGCCACTTCCCACTTCTCTACCAATTGCAGAATTAAAGTCTCCAAAGAACCTCAGCTCAATCTTTCTAACTGTGCATCAAAAGAGAAGGAAGAGTCATATGATGAGACATTATACTATGTGGCAAAACTATCAGAAGTTAATTACATGACTTTCACACATTCTTTATTAGATAAGCATCAAATCAATGTGTAGTGCTGCTACACTTTTAAATAGATCCTGTACATCCCTCTTTCTTATCTCCTCAAACGTTATCATCTCATTGATGCCCCATCTTCCCTAGGTACTGATGCATTAATAACTTACCAGAGGTGATTAAATTCTATGATGTTTTCTCTCTCCCTTTGTGTGCTTCAAATTCCATATCCCACTTCCTCCACTAACACCCATCAAAAGAAGAAAAATATTTGGTGGCTTAATTTGGCTTTCTCTTTGGGACAGTGAAATTTTTCTTGTGTTCTTGAAGAGAAAAGGTTTGTGTATATAGCTTGGAACAGACAGCCAAGCAATTGCTAGTCCCTCCTTCATGAATGTCAGTCCTCTGTTGTCTATACAGCTCTTCTTGTTGTGATTATATTTTTAGCACACTTCCTGTGAAGAAGCTGTTGATGGTTGTTTCCCCTGAGTAAAAGGAAAAAAACTCCTTGGTACAGGCAATCATGACTTGGATCAGGATGGATCTCCAATCTGCAAATGCTCATGTTCCCTGGGATCCAAATTTAGTGTTCACAGGCTTCATATGAGCTGGGTCTGGCAGAGTCATTTCTGGTTTGTTTCTCCTTGGCTCCTATAGAAAACAAAGCATGCCTGGATATTCCCTCTGCATGCACTTCCAACACTGCTAGATAACTAGAGTACAGCAGAATTCTTAAAACAAGTTTGTAGCAGATTACCCAGAGTGTGATAGTTCTGGAATACAGCCCCATGTTTTGATGGATTGCCCAGCTACCAAAGTGTTTGTGATCTTAGCACTTTTATGAGCTGGGATGTCACATGCTGCTCCCATGGCTCAATCTCCTATGAATGTAATCCCCATGGCCCAGGAATTTTCTTAGAATGTATCTGTGATAGAACTGATCTGCCAGTCTTTAAAGATGAACAACTCATTATGAATTCTTCAACTCTGAGCCTGCAGTTGATTTTCTTCATGATTTGCACAAATCTATCTGTAATCTGTATACAACACAATATTCAAGCAGGAAGGTGACACAATGGGAAGAAAATGCTTTTGATTAAAATACTAAACCATAGTCCTCCTAAAGTTATGGTGGTAGGTATGTGCAGTAAGAAGACACTACACTGATAGTTTCAAGGAGATCTGAGTTCCAGGCCATCACCAATTAGCTTAACAAAAGTTCTTTGAACTAAGATGCTAAAGACCTAGAGAACTAAGCTTTTTGCCCCAAATCAAATGATAACTGTATTTATAATACATAAAATTAGCATGATGATCTGGAAGGATCACAGGTCTTAAGACTAATCACCATCCTCTATTAGCCTGTGCTCTGTTGGGTCCATTTGTCCTCAGAGCTAATGTAAGTCATCCCCACACTCTGACTCAGACTACGTCTCAAGTTCAGCTGCACCAGGCTGGTTTCACCTTCTGCCCAGCATCCCTTCTGGAGTTCAAGCTACCCCTCCATAACCAGGCTATGATGCTGCCCTGCTCTTTTCTTTTGTCCCTCTGACCGAGGTCATCTTCCTGATGCTGCTATCCTGTGGGCTTCCTCACTTCCCCTTCCCTGTGCTTCCCTTACCTCTGTGAGCCATTCCTAGTATCAACTTACCCAGGCTTCACTTTTCCATCCATCATATAGGAACTATGATTTTAAGCAAGTTACTCCAGGATGTTATGACTCAGTCATTTTTTTTTTCTCTCTCCCTTGCAAATACAATTAAAATAGGTACCATAATGGACTGAATGCTTGGTTCCACTAAAATTGATATGTTGAAATCCTGATTAATGAAGTATGGGAGTAGGTGATTGGTGATTCTGGGAGGTAATAAGTGGGTATGGGTGGAATCCCCATAAATAAGATTAGTGCCCTTATAAAAGGGTACCCAGAAATCTCTCTTTGATTTCTTTCTGCCATGTGATGACAGCAAGATGTTGGCAGTCTACAATCTTGAAGAGGACCTAATGAGGACCCAACCATGAGGTCACCTTGGCCTTAGATTTCCAGCCCACAGGACTATGAAAAATAAATATATATTGCCTTTAAGATACACAGTTCATGGTATCTTGTCTGGCAGTTTGAGATGACTAAGACAGCTGCCTGTGGGACTGAATGTAAAGATGAAAGACAATTATCTCTGACATATAATTGGAACTTAATGGCTCATGACTTGTGGATGTTGCTGTAATGGTGCCAGGTTTGTTAGCTACATATGCTGTTGTTGTTAATGGAATGAATATTAATACACTGAACTCTCTATGAAATGTGTTTTTCCCCACTGTACCACTGTTGGGTGCAAAGAAGCAAAACTATTTTCCCAACCATTTTGTCATTTGAAAGCACTAGCAAACAACACAAGTAGGCAAGACTGTTCATATGTTTACAGACAATGAAACCATCTGTAGATCTTAAATACTGAAGCATATTTACTCATAGATAAATTGGCCTTGTGGGAAACATAAACCTATTCATGTATATATTGTGCAGAGGAAAGCCTAACAGAAATCTGTTACCTGTGGGAAGAATTGTGGAATATTTTACAATAGAATACCACCAATGTATTCACAGGTTGCTTTGATAAGCAACATCTCCTACTTTTCCATGAAGGATTTTAAGGCATTAAGTGTTCATATCTGAGGTGGGTGAGAAATCCAGGCCACACTGAGTCAAAGTACCAATTGCAAAGAGCCAAGGATACGGTAGCCCCCATACAATTCTGCCACTGGAAAACAACCTCTTTCTAACTGAAGATTAAGAACACTTCCCTTTCTCTGGTTAATGTGACAGGCAAGCTTTTCATCAGCTTGATGGAGTAAAAAGATAAAGAAGTTCAGGCAAGGAAAGTCTGCTCTAAGGCCTGCAGTACCACTTCTTAGCTGAGTGAGGTGGGGCAGTTCAACTCCTCCCGGGCATCACTGTCCCCCTTTGCTAATGAGTTATAATAAAAGCTGTTGTGAGGTGCACATATGTCCTCAAGAATATGGACAGATGAGAGGCTGAAGTAGAATTCCAAGTTCAAAGCTAGCTTCAGGCCCTAAATAGCTTAGTGAGACCCTATCTCAAAATAAAACATAAAAAGGACTGGGGATATATCTCAGTGGTTAAGTGCCCCTGGGTTCAATCCTCAATACAAATTAAAATTATATGGAAATAGAATTAAACTTGCCCTCTGAAAGTTAAGCAATGAGCTCAACTCATAATTATATAAACGTTAAGATCTTAGGCTATGAGGGCAGATGAACCTGGGTTATTTTCCTGACTCCTCCATATAATACTCTGTATTTCTGAGGAGGTTATATAAATTCTTCAAGACTTGGTTTCCTATTTGTAAAACAGGGATTAAAAGTTAAAAGTTACTTATCTCAAAGTTATTGTGTAAGTTAAGCTTCATTGAAGCTTGACACAATGACTGGTTTGCAAATATAATAAATACTAACTCACATTGTCACAATGGTTCACAGTAGAGATTTTCAAAATTGACTGGTTTAAGGAGACTCCTGTTCAGAAAGATGTGAGAATGGACAGACTGGAGGTATTATCCTACTGAGAGAAAGACTGTATCAAGTAGATCATCAGTGAAGAGATAAATACAGAAGCAAGTGACAAAGTAAAACCCTGGCAATTCATATTCACCCTGACCAGTGGGAGAGGAGCCCTGTTGGAGTGATGTTAATCTACGGACCACCTGGCAGACATCAGAACCCATTGCTGTTAACTTTACAACTCCTATTATAACTCTACTTTTTCTTTTATCTGATTCTGATTAGCAAGCATGATAATAATCATATTTCTGATATTAGAAACCCAAATAACTAGTTTACCAGAAGACAGTGCTATTTAGACTGACTTACTGTTGATTTATCCAGAATGTTATATGTCTCATGTAAAACTAGAATATCGTTAATTCCAGTTTCACATACTGATTTTGATTTGGGTCTTACTACCTTTAGAAAGGATCTTTGATTCCTACAAATTCTGGGATTCTGATGAACCTCTCAATGAAAACAGCTAGGTTTATGAACCAACAGTCTGTGTCACCTGGGCTCTGCCCCTTAATAACAATTATTTGTCAAATTAACAGAAGTCTGCTTGTAGACTGCTGTAAAAATCAAATGCTTCGAAACATATAGCACAGGTCACAGTACTGAATATATGCTATTGCATGATAATAACAACATAATCATGAGAAAATACTTTAATTTTGCAAAATAGAGGCCCTCTTTGTATTTGAGTTGGACAGATAAAGAAGACAAATCTTTGATATGTATCCTTCTTGTTGTCCTAAATTTTTCAAAATAATTCCTCACAGAGAAGCAGAAGATAGCATGTTAAACATTTCCATCTCAAGCAGAAATTGAACTGCACTACTCTTAGCATGCTTTTCTCCTAAATCACCCAAACACTAACAGCACAGACTCATTCTTTTATTTAATTCAGTCAGTTCATCATTGAACATGTAACTTAGTTGTTTATCACTCAATTAATACACACTCAATGAGAAGCAATATACTAGGACACTGAAAATGCAGAAATAATGGTACAATCCTGCTACCCTACTACTCAATCTAGAAGAAAACAAAAAGTAGAATAGAGATCTCTGTAAAAGAAACATGAAAAGAAAAATGCAACACAATACAACAGATTCTGTAATAAATTACATTTACAGTTGATAAATATATAAAGACAGAAACATGAAGCAACATTTGAACTGGACCTGAAGGATGAATGTTGGCAGCTATGATATGTACACATAATAAAAAAGCAATTTAAAATATTTTCTGGTACAACAAAAGATGTGGAATAAAAGTTCTACTTCTTGACATGCCAGACATTGAAAAAGTTCACGTAAATCTAAGCCTCTACGACTGTCCAACTTCCCTTGGTGTTTCTCCCTGAAAATGTGATACTTCACTCTCTATTTATCACTGATTCCAAACATGCCATGTGCCCTTTCAGAAATCTGTGCCTATATTTGTGTTACTTCCTTCTACTACTGACTTACCCTGGAATATTCCTCCTACTGCTGCCCAGGCTCAACCTCAACATCAAGTTCAGGAATAACAGAGGAAGCAGAAGTACTGTTTTGGTTATATTTCCCTTTATGTTTTCCAAAGGGCAGTCATATTGATGTGTTTAACCTTAATCTCACCACTCTTTAAACAAATCAGACTGGCTAAAATTGTAGAAACATAAGTATATTAACTACATGACTATTTCTTACTCATTATCTTAAAATGTAATGTCAAGTGACATTTTTGTTCCCAACAAGATGGAGCAAGTTGGCAATGAAAGATTATGAAAGGGACCAGAAAAAGTCAATTGAGTTTGTCAGAGACATTGCAGTGGACACACACACACACACACACACACACACATGTTAGTTACAAATCAATGAAACATTTAAATAATGGGTAAATAACATGACACAACTGTATGAATAACTTATATAATTTTAACATGTATACTGAAATTAGAAAGTTAAGTAACCAAAATGTTTCTACTTTCATGTCAATCTATTATACAACTTTGAATAATACTGAGAAGATTCTCCAAGGATATCTTGTCATTATATTTTCAGAAACCACAGTCCCTGTTGCCATCATTAATTTTGGCTTTTAACACTTCAGCACAAATGATAAAGAGCATATGAGATTCAAGAGCAATGATTGATAAGAATAGAACTCTGATGGGAGGACCTCAAATTGTAGTTGTGTGTAGGTCCTTTTTTCATATATAATTTTTCAATTAGCCACATACATTTTTCTGACTAATTGATTTCTTTTGCCATATAAAGAGCAAGTCACTTACTTGTGTGCTTTAGAAAACATCAAAAGTACTCCAGGGAATTGCCTGTCACAGTGGCTGTTCTGATAATTAACCACACTCAAGTGGAATGGGATTTAATACAGCAAAGTAGTTCTCCAATTAAACTTTAAGAATAATATTCAGGCTCCAGAAAAGTTGTGTCAGAGAAATTATAAAGCTAGAAATACAAGGAAATAGGAAAGGAAATTCTGACAACTAATCATAAATAAAGAAAGGGAAATATGATCTTGGTTCTGATGGTTTGGATCTGTATATTACTGAAGAGTTTCAGTTCATGTGATTTCCAGAGAAAAGTAGAAGGAAATGAATGGAGATTGATCTGAAAAAGTGTGTAATATAATTTGGAACTGTTTTCCAATGGAAAACTCTTACTCTCTTATTAAAATCAATGGAAAATATACAAAGCCCAGTAGTCTATAATAATGCCACTACTAAAGAGGAAAGGAATAAAACTCTGAAGTAGAAGACTCACTAGAGATGCAAAGTAGAAATCAGTCCTCTGCAGTGGGGAAGGGGCACAAGAATGCTGAAAGAACTCCACCTTCAAGACCCAGGAACACCTAGACTGAACATCTCAGCCTGTGTCTGGACCAGGATAAAATTGCCTGTTTCCCACCTTCAGCCTAAAAATCAGTGGCACCAAGAATAAGAGAAGACCAGAAGCATTGAAAATCACATCTTCCATAGGACAGATGCTCAGTGTTAACCAAAAGATGAAGGTGAAGTATGAACTTTGAAAAATAAATTAAAAAAAAAACCTCTTCAGTGATCAATGCCCTCTTTACAGATACCAGATGAATCATTAAAACAATTTTAGGTACATGGTTAAAATAAAGGCAAACAAAGCAACAATAAAACACACACTGTTTAACTCCTGATGAGACTAACTCAGTCATCTAGACTCCTTGCTTCAGAAGAGACCATTAAATTTTTACACATGCAAAAATGCTATATATCTCAGTTTCTAACATGCTACACAAGACTTTATGACAGATGGCATTAAATTAAAAACTAAAAGTCACATAGAAAGCAATAAAAAGAGCCAATTGCCAGAAGAAATTCAGTAAGGAGGCCTGGGACTTGGTGTTAGAGCAGGTACTTACCATGTCCAAGGCCCTGGGTTCAGTTCCCAGCAACAAACAAACACAAAAAGCCCAGACTCAAAGATGACCTACTATTTGGAACTATGAGATGGGCATTGTAAAATATGTATGATTCATTTTTAAATAGTGAGAGCAAAACTTTATAACATGCATAGAGATAAGAAATTAATCAAGGAAATGAAAACTAATGGAAAGAGTAAATGGAAGAGTAAATAGTATTTATATATATAGTATATATATATATACATATATACACAATAGTATTTATATATATATATATATATATATATATAATGTGTGTGTGTGTGTGTGCGTGTCTGTATCACATATAAAAATTTATTCAGTAGACAACATAACTGAAGGGAAAACAGTAAATTAGAAAAATGCCACTAGAAATTACCTGACTTGAAATACCAAAATGAGAGAGAGAGAGAGGAAGAATATGTATTATTAATTTTGAGAACAAGTAAGGGGATTTAACAGATTTTATTGGCATCATAATGAATGCCAGTGAAATGGAAAGTTGGGAAAGACAGATATTAAAAATGTCAAGTATTCCTTCTGCTACCAAAGCATATGTCTTAATTTATTTAGATCTTCTTTGATCTCTCTCTCTCTCTAATTTTGAGTCAGGATCTTGTTAAATTGCCAAGCTGACCTTGAACTTGTGATCCTTTTTTCTCAAGCTCCTGAGTCACCATGATTATATGTAAATGCTAACACACCCTTTGATTGCTCCCAATAGAATTTTGTATTTTCTCTCAAATACGTTGCATATGTACTTTCTTCAACATGTACCTAAACATTTTTATGAGGTAGGACAGTGTAAATGGTGTGGTATTATTAATTTCCAATTCCAATTATTCATTGTTGGCATAAGGACATCAGCTGACCTTGGTGTAATAATCCTGCTGTATCTTCCAGTCTTGCTATCCTCGCTTACTGGTTCCAGGAGGTTTTCTTTGTTGATCTTTTGGGATCTTGTACTTGAACAATCATGGTATCTGTGAACAAAGATGTTTTAATATCTTCATTTCTTATCTTTATACTTTCATTTCTTTATTCTGCTTTATCGTTTTATCAATACTTCCAGTATAATGGTGGGTGCAAGCATCCTTGTCTAGTTTCTGATCTTAGTGGGAACACAGTGAACTCACCATTAGGTAAGATTATAGCTTCTGTTTTTTAAATAGATTTTCTCTATCAAGTTGAAGAAGTTTCTTACTATTCCTAGTTTGCTAAATGTTTTCATCATGATAGATTTTGTTAAATTTTTAAATTATTTATCAATATGATTATAATTTGTTATTCTTCAACCCTTTAATGTAATAGATTGTATTAATTTTAGAATGTTAAATCAAAATTGCATAACTGTGATAAACCATACTTACTCTTGTTATATAATTCTTTGGTTAATATTTTTGAGTATTTTTATATATATGTTGGTAAGATATATTGACTTTTAATATTCCTTTCTTGTAACTTCTGTGTCTGGCTTTGCTATTTCAGAAATGCTGGCCTCATAAGTATAATTAGGAAGCCTCTCTGCTTGTTTTACTGGAGTAGAATGTAGAGAAATGATATTCTTACTTCCTCAGATATTTAGAATAATTCACCAGTGAATTCACCTGGGCCATATACATACTATTATGACAGTATAATTAGTGGTTCAATTTTGTTAAAAAATTCATTTAGACTTATTCAAATTACTCACTTTGCCTTGAGTGAAGTTTGGCAGATTGTGTTTTTTCCAGAATTTGGTCCAAGTCATCTGGGATATCAAACTTTGGGACATAGAATTACTTGTAATGTTCTTTTATTGTTCTTCAAGTGTTCATGATATCAATAATCATGGTCTCCCTTTCATTCATGTTACTATTGATTTGTGTGTTCTCTTCTCTCTATTTTATGTTCATTTTTTATATCTGACTAGAGGATTTTCAATTTTATTGACCTTTCAAAGTTTTACACAGTGCTTAATTTCATTGATTTTCTCTATTGATATCCTGTTGTCAGTTTCATTGATTTCAGATCTGATTTTTCTTATTTCTTATTCTTACTTGGTATTTAATTTTCCCATCAATTTCTAGTTTCCTAAGGTGAAGTTTGGATTACTCATGTTAGGTATTTCTTCTTTTCTAATATATGAATTCAATGTTATAAATTTCCCTTCATTCACTGGTTTCATTGGATCTCATAGATTTGATAAGTTGCATTTTTTCCCTTTTTTTCCCACAGGCTGCATTTTGAGTCACTGTATGCAAATGGGGTACATCTTTTTGTTTCTATGGTTGTGCAAGATGTAAATTCGTCCTATTTGTGTAATCACACATGTACCCAGGGTAATGATGTCTGTCTCATTCCACCATTTTTATATCCCCCTCCTTCCTCTCATTTTTCCTCTAAGTAATCTAAAGTTCCTCCATTTTTCTCTCACTCCCCACCCACCCCTAGTTCAAAACTTTTTTTTATTTTCTCTTGAAATTTCTTTGACTCATGTGTAATTTACAGGAGTGCTGTTTGTTCTCCAAATATTTTGGAAATTTTCAGCTATCTTCCTGCAATTTATTTCCAGTTTAATTCTACTACAGTATAAAAATATATATTCTATGATTTATCTTCTTTTAAATGTGTTAGTGTCTGTTTTACAAAGTAGATCACAGTCTATCTGGAAAAGAATATGTATTCTGTTGGTAGTGGTTGAAATATTCTATGAATATCAATTAGATTCAGTTAATTGATGGTACAGTTCAGTTCAACTGCCTAGTTAAATTCTTCTTGGTGGATCTCTCAAGTACTGATGGATAAGTGTTGAAGAAGTTAAATATATTATTGAATTTATCTATTTCTTCATTACATCCTATCTGTTTTTGCCTCATGTATTTTGATACTTTGCTTTTAGAAACCCACACACTCAATATTACCATGTTTTCTTAGAGAATTGCACCTTCTGCTAATTGCTCTAGTCCAAAGTCTACATTTTGTGAAATTAATATTAGTTACTTCAGCTTTCTTTTGCCTTTCCCAACATGGTGTATCTTTCTGCATCTTTTTCCTTTTAATCTATTTGTACCATTTCATTTAAAAAGGATTTCATGTAGAATGCATTTTGTTGAGTCTTTTTAAAATCCACTCAGATACTCTTTTTTCTTTTAGTTGGTGTATTTACCACTAATATTTACAGTGAAAATTGATAAAGTCAATTTAACACTTTATTGGTAACTATATCTCTTTGCTGTCTTTAACTCTTGTTTCTCTGTTTCTAGGTTCCTCTCTCTTGTTTTGTCTTCTACTATTTTTCTCTCTCTCTAGGTTTAATTGAGCATTTTATCTGATGATACTTTCTCTCTTTCCCTACCATATGTCAATGATGATTTTAAAATACTTTCTTATTTAAAATACTTAGACTTTCTTGAGAGGTTGTACAGGTACATTGAGTAGCACAGGTACCTTGTAATAGTGCACTTTAATTCCTTCCTGTAGCCTCTCATTTTATTTATGTCATCATTTCCTTTATCCATATGCTATAATTACTGACTACCTTGCCCACAGTATTGTTTTAAATAAATTAGTATTAGTTAAATGTTCTACTAATAAAGAAAATCAAATATTTTATTTATTTTAATATATTTCTTATTTTTTCTTTCTTTAAATGTATTCAGATTTCTAACCTGTACAATATACCTTTTCTCTGAAGATCTTTTAACATTTTTTGCAAGGTAGGTTGAATGGTAGAACATTTACTCAGTTTTTATTTGTCTGACTTCTTTATATTTCTTTGACTTTGGTAAGATGGCTTTTCTAGATACAGAGTTATAGGTTGGTGTATTTCAACTTTCAACACTTTAAATATTTCACTTCTTGTATTTTACTTGTGTGTTTTCTGAAGAAAAGTCCAATGTGATTCTTCTCTGTATTACTCCTTATATAATGAGCTTTTGTTCTTTTTTCTCTCTGACTTTTATTTTCTTCAGTTTGATATGATATGCCAAAGTGCATAATTTTGGATATTTATCTTGGTTAGTATTCAGGGGTATTTCTGGATCTATACTATGATGTCTGCCTTACCTTTGGAGAACTCTTAACTCTTTCTACTTCCAAGAGTATTTCTTTTCTTCCTTCTCTTTACAGTCCTATTATATACACTTTGCAATTTTTTTTACTTGTCCAACAGTCTTAGATATTTTTCACTATTTTTTTTAAATTCTCTTGTTCTTCAAGATCACTGGCTCTTAGCCTGAGATTTAAAAATATATATCAAATCACCAGGTCTACCATTAAAATACATGTTCTTTTTCAGTCCTAGAAGGGACAATGAAATTCTTTTGATTTTTCCAGCATATTTTGCTGCTCTTGATCCATGGACTACACATTTTCAATAAGACCTGATACATTTTGTAGTAAGTACTGAGGTTAAATTCCTCAGTCATTGAATCTGAGATTCATAGAATGTGAAGTAATAACCACTGAGTCAGGAAGCAAGGACTGTAGCCATAGATTTCAGACTTCTGGTGGAATGCATTTGACTGATATGAGGATGAATAAAAATTAAATGTGAGAAGTTTAATTCTTCCTGCTTTAAGTAAGGGAAAGAGACTTTACTATTCTTCCTTTTCTTAAAGCATATGCTTTAGAAAACTTGCAATTGTAAGTTCTTTGAATCTTTGAAAGGTCTGAAAATCTTTTTAAAAGCAAATGATGTTTTTAACAGTTTCAGGACTCAGGAATATCTTTCTCAAGGGTCTGGGAAGCAAATGTAATTATCAAAAGAAATAGAGCCTCTAAGTCCCAGTTTGCAGGAGGGTAGTACCATAATAAGAAGGGACAATACCTCACTACACAATGACTTCCATTCATAAAGTCATGAGAAGTTTATTAAGCTAAGACAAATGGACACCCCGATACCAAGTGGACCTAGGATGCACCATGTGTGATGAATGATGCTGTAGAGTCATGTTACTTGAGGGCTAGTTACTATTTATCTTGAGAACATGTATGCAACGGGCTGAATCCACCTGACAATTTAAAAGGCAAAATTTATTTTTGTGTTCTCAATTTTTGTAGTGGATTTGTTGTGATAGTCACCATATCTGTTTTAGTGTTAATTCAATAATAAAATTATTTTCATTCAGGAGAGGGAAACCTGTTTGTGGAGAGATTTTTGTAGGTTAGGAGAAGGTTTTGCTTATAATTATATTATTCCAACACTGACTAAATGTATCCAGTTTGTCAATGAGTTGTTGAAGAGCTAACTAGTAACCCTAGTTATGAATATCTTCCTTAAAAAGAAGAGACTGAATGCTAATGAAGAGAGAGAAAAGGGCAGGGACAGATAACAGAAAAACAGAAAAATGCACCTCAATAACTTCCATTAAATAAATCATCACATTAATTCACATGCAGTAAATGAACAAACATGAAAATAAATACATACAACTGTACATACAAGAGAAAACCAGTATAGGCTGATAAAAAAAGGCATGCATGAAAAGTAATTATCCAAGAGAATCGGCGTCTTGGAGGTAAATGTGTTTTCCTAGAAATACTCTTAATTTTCATTCTCTTCAGGGCACGTGGTTGTGGTAAGGAGAATCAGATGAGTGTTGGAAAATTCACGTCATTCTTCTTAAGACAGAGCACAAGGTAATGTATACTGTGAAATAAATACCCACTTCTTTCAAAGACTCTCCATTTGGGAAAGTAGGTGTTTCTCCTTTTAAAATAATATCCTTAATATTTCATTGGTATCTTCTTCATTGATCAACCTCAAAAACTCTAAAGAGGATGTAATAAGTGAACTTTATCATTGGGAAGAGTGGACTTTGGCTACTGATACTGAAATGTGGATTCAAGATTTCTCTGTTAGAGTTGCAATAAGAATCTAATAAAGTTCATGCAGACCTTTTCTACACAATATACTCTTAGGAACACCCTGGAAGGAGTCTGTTTCTGGAGAAAAAAATAAACAAACATGGTGAATCTGTTCAAACTGCAAAAGAATGCAGCTCTTGGAAAAATTCTAGCAAATAAAATAATACCTCAATGAAAATACTTGGAACTTTTTTGTCAAGGACATAAATATTACCTTATTTTTCTTAAAAATTTGGGTGAATATTATCATAATATCTTGAATTTTTACCCACTCCAAAGTAAAAACACCAAGATCTATAACAAAGATGCAATTTTTTGGAATATAATGAAATTAACTCACAAATGAAGAGTTTATTAAAGAAGTAATGCCAAACTATCAGAAATATTTCAAGAATAAATAGATAAGGAGGAGACTCACCTAAGACAACATTGGTCTGTAGCAATGAACTCCCCAATGTCAGATAATTATATTCTGATCAATCTTCTTGAGCCATCCATAGGTCCATCCACAACCTGGCCTGATCTTTCCATTCATTCTTATCTCTCAAATTTATTTATTCAACAGCAGAGGCTCTCAAATTCAGGGATTATTTTAGTCAAAAATTTTGTTGCAGTGACCAAAGAACTAATAAGAACAACATAGAGGAGGGAATGTTTATTTGGGACTCAGTGTCTCGGAAGTCTCTGTTCATAGACTGCAAACTCCGTAGCTCTGGGCCCAATGAAATGCAGAACTTCATGGTAGAAGGATATGGCAGAGGAAAGCAGCCTCTCAGGACATGGTGAGCAGGAAGCAGAGGGAGAGAGAGAGAGAAAGAGAGAGAGAGAGAGAGAGGACTACTCACAAGGGACAAAATATAAACCCCAAGGCATGCCACCAATGAACTCTCTTACTGCTGAATGGTACCTGCATACAGTTATCACTTAGTAAATCCAATAAATGAATTACTTCACTAATTGGATTACAGTTCATAATCTAAACATTCTTCTATAAATGTTCTTGTCTCACACATAAGCTCTTGGGGGACACCTTATATAGAAACCATAACACAGGTATATTGGAATCACCTGGAGGCCCTGCTAAAATGCATTTCTGAGGCTCACCTGCAGAATTGCATGCAGTGTACCTGTACGGTTTACATGAGCATTGAAATCGGAAATGGCAAACACAATCTGGGTACTTGCCCCTACCTTCCTAGAAAGCCCAAATGAGAGAAAGATGGAAACTGGGAAGGTGGTCTTCTCAGTGCAGGTGGGAGGATGTTGTGATGCCTGATGAGGAGAGGAGGGAGTCATTCAATCAGCATGTGGCATAGAGGACAGGAAGGTGCTGACCATCCAGGAAATATGTTCTTTGCTCACTCCACCTGCCAGGTCCCACCAACGTGGCTGCTGCCTAAAATATCGGCTGCCCAAAGAAATGTTCCTAGGCTGCATATTGCAAAGACCCTTCAAGTCACGTTGAGATGCAGAAGTATCTGTCACCAGTCCTTCATTCACTTGAGCAGACTGGAGCCTGTTGGCCCCAAGACACTCTACCTTATTGCCAGGAGTCCTCTTACAGCGACCTGAGAATGCAAACAAGAAAAGACTTGCACGTCCAACGGGCCGTTTTGGAAGTTTGTTCATTCAGGGGACCGAGACGGAGGGGAGGGCGGGCTTTGGGCTTATCGGTTCACCTCGCGGGCGCGGGGGACTCGAACGCGGGTTCTTGCACACGCTGGGTGAGCGCTCTACTGCATGAACTATCCGCCAACTGGTGGGAGAGCACGTCTCAGGTCTATGAATGGATGCTCCACAGCTCTGACTCCGAACTCCCATGCAGAAGAGAAAGCCCGAAACCAAACCCAGCAATGTCTCACCAATTCTTCGTTAGCTTCTCCACAACATTCCTGCAGGAAACCGGCTTTGCACGTCAAGACCCACGGTCTAGGGGTGTGTCATGAGGGAAAGATCTGGCCCTGCCCTGCCTACTTAAGGAAGAGAAGGGCTTTTGCTCATCACCAAACCCCACATCGTGTCGCTGATCCATGCAGGCCGGAGAGTCAGGCCTCTATGTGGGTACTAGAATGCGTTCAGGTTGGTAGTAGGAAAGGAGACTTATGGGATGTGTCACACCTGGAGGCCTGGCATAATAATCACAATCTACTGACTCCTTCCTCACTCCTCTTTGGCCTCCTGGCATTTTCTTTTGGAAAATTCTCGCCTGGAGCTATAATGGGGCAAATGCACAAACCAGTGGAGGTGCTGGATCTTGCCTATGGTGTGGCCGATGTGGATGAAGGAGTCTCTCGCAGGGAAAGCCGGTTTCCTTCAATCAGACAATGCCGGGGCAATCCAGTTAGACAGTGTCAGTAAATATAAACAGGGAAAGGGATGTAACCTGTGATGGCTCACGGTGTCTGGGGTCCCAGGACTAATGTTTGCATGTTGAAAGCAGAAAAGAAAATAGAAAATAAAAAAATAAGAAGAAAAAAAAAAAAAAGAAGAAGAAAAGAAAACGAAAACAACAACAAAAAAGAAAACAACAACAAAAAGAACCCGTTCCTCATCCATTTTCAATCTTCCGCTCCTTATGTTTGCAGCTATTTCTCTCAAGACTTATTACAGTGAGATAAGTGGCTGCGAGTCAGATCCCTGATCTCCCAATCATTCCATTGCATTCGTGTCCACTCACAAAAATGCCTCACTTGGTTACCAGGGCCCCTGTGACATGAGAGCGACAGACTGGAGCCACCGCATTCAAAGTGGAAGGGGCAGGCATCGGGCATGTGTCGGATGAAGGGCGCGGATGTTCCAGGCTGCGGGAGGACAAGGCACTTTGTTTCTCTCCCCAGAGGCTTTTTCCGGGCTTTGGGCAGTTTGGATTTTGAGGAGTGGCTTCCGTGACGTGATGCCTGCACTGCAGAACCCGCCTGAGGTCACAGAGGGGCCGCGTGACAGTATGATAGCGTCGTGGTTCCCACGGCAACCCGGGACGCTTCCGGTCCTGGCTGCTTCCGACCGAGATTCCAGACAACCGCCGGTTCAGCCATGAGGGTAAGAGGAAAGACGAAAGGAGCGAGTGGCTGGGGGCCTGCTCTTTTCAAGCAATGGGATCCTAAGCTCTTCTGCGAAGTGAAGAGGAGCCAGGCTTTGTGCGGAGCGCAGCCCCGCGGGCCTTGGATCTGTCTAGGTCCGGGCCTGACCAGAAACCCCCTGGGAAGCCTGACAGCTCGCACTACCACGCAGGCCCGCTAGGTGGCGATGTACTCGTTCGGCCGCACCAGGCACCATGACAGCCAGGTATCCAAACTCTTACCGCAGCCATCAGCGCCCCCCATCCCCCCGGCTCTCGCCAGGTGGAACGGACCGGGGTGGGACCGAGCGGTGCTTGAAGGCACGTGGGAGCCCATGCTGAGCACCGGACCCAGCGGCATGGCCCTTGGAACCCACTCCTCCAGCTCTGGTCACGCCCGAGATCTGGCCCAGTCCCACAACTGGCCTAGGGCCCCAGGCATCACACGGAATGATGGCTGGTGACAGCTCAGGGCAGGCCAGCGTGCAGTGCAGCTCGGGGGCTTAGGGGATCGTGGAATTGGGGAACGGCACACCCAGTCTGACGGGTTGCCCCTCCTTTCCTAGAAAGCCCAAACAGGACATAGATGGAACCTGGGAAGTTGGTCTTCTCGGTGCAGGTGGGTGGCTGCTGTCATGCCTGATGAGTAGAGGAGGGAGTCACTCACTCGACATCTGGCATAGAGGACAGGAAGGTGCTGAGCAGCCAGGAGAGATGTTCTGTGCTCACTCCACCTGCCAGGTCCCAACATCTTGGCTGCTGCCTAAAATCTAGGGGGCCCAGAGAAATGATCCTGGTGTGAGTTGTGCAAAGAGACCCTTAGAGTTCCTTGGAGATGCACAAATACCTTGCCACTCTGTGTTCATTCTCTTGACCAGACTAGTGCCTGTCAGGCCTGAGGCCCTCTGGCTTCTTGCCAAGAGTCCTCTTACCAACAACCTTAGAGGATGCAAACCACAAGCAAGTGGATGAAAGTAGAGCATGTTGATGACTTGGTGAGCACAGTGGCACAGGGCATAGTCCTGTATTGGAATAGGCAACCTGCTGAAAGAAGAATGGTGCAAAGCTTCAAAGCTGAATATCACAAAGGAAGGGTAAGGACATTTGAGGCGGAGGCCCGAAAAACAGAGGATGTGGGTACTGAAAACCAACCTCAGTCAAGAGACACTAGAAACACTGTGGTCGTGAACGGTCTACCCCCTAAAGTCAGGATATGTTCTTCAGCTCCAACCAGCTGTGCAGATTCATGAAGGACTAATGGCCAGATTATTCTGTAAGAGAAGAACCAAGACTGGGCCTAACTGTCTTTGCAAAGACATCAATTCACTTGCAAATTTTGGGCCCTCTCTTGCTGATTGCAAGGGACAGCTGGTGATACACATGCTTATGTTTAGTTTTGCTCTCACATGACTTATGAGGAAAGTCTTTATTTACACCATGGGCACCTAAGCCCCTGACCTTCCACTTAGACAAGTTCAGGTTGGGATATGCAGCACTGAACCTGGGCTCTCAAAAGAGAGAGTGCACCACAATATCAGAAATGTAAACCAAAACACCTCTGTTTAAATGCAAATGTGAACTCCCAACATGGGCAAAACGTGAATTTGTAGACATAATACTTTGTTGGGTCCAAATGTGTGCTAGGGCTTACTGAGTAGTAAAAGTGCATCCTCAAGCATTCTCAAAAACTGTGATTGCTGTTTGAAATACATTGTGTTTGCACATCAATCTAGGATACAATTTTCTCTGTAAGGAAACTAGTTTTTTTCTATTTTTTTGTAAAAATAAAAGTAAGGGAAATAAAAGTAAATAAAATAAAATAATAAATAAAATAATAAAAGTAAATTAAAGTAAGGGAACAGACTTAGGCAAAATTTATCAATTTAACAATGGTAAATGAAAAACTGAAGAATGCAACTTGAGTTTTAATCCTGAGTTTTCATACTGATTTTTTCCTCTAGGTCCATGTTTTGGGAAATGCTGAGATGTGTGAAAAATGTAACTTGCTCCAAGGGTATCTCTGAGTCCATTTTTTTTTTTTTTTTTTTTTTTTTTTTTTTTGCTATAGTGGGAAATCCAGACAGACAATAACTGGACTAATGTGACACAAGCCTGAGTCAGGTATCAGAGTGGGCAGTCTTGTATTTAAGACATAAAAATTACTCTTGAACCATATTTTGGCCTATGGCTTTGTTGAATTTTAGTTTTTAGAACCGTCCCTCAAAGTTTGCTATATTGTAATTCATTGAATCTGAGTCTGTTACTTAACCTGGCAAAGGGAAATGAGTTGAAGACAGAGGCAACAAATCTGCTGACATTAAAATAGGGAAATTATTCTGGATTGCCTGGTTGACTAAATGTAATCACTAGGGTTTTTAAAAGTAGAAGAAGGAAACAAAATAAAATGTCCAAGCGATACAAAGTGAGAGGAAAATGATACAGTGTCAGAGAAAGGTGACCTGATGAAACTGGACTTGAAGAAGAGCAAAGGGTCATTCCGGCAAGGAGTGAGGGCAGATTTTTAAAACTGGAAAAGACAAGAGAGCGGATTCTCCACCTAGACCAAGGAGAGGAACATAGCCCTACCATATATGGTTGAACTTCTAAAGAACTGTAATATAATAGATTTTTTGTTATTTTGACCTCTAAGCTTATAGTAGTTGTTTCGAGAAGTAATAAAAATGAATACAGAACACCAATCAAGCTGTCAACAGCCCTTTCCTTGAAAATGAAAGGGGGAAGGAAGGAAGGGAACTGGTAACTGGGTGGGCAGAGGGTCAAAGGACTTTTCCTCCCTGGTCTCATTCTGAATTAAACTCCTCATGTCTCCATTCTGAATCAAGCACCACCTTTTTCAATAGTTTCTTTTTTAGATATTTTAGATATTTTCTCTGCACAGGCCTCTGTTACTCCACTTATCATATAATATTATAACTAGAGATATATATGTCTTATGACCAGTGAGAGGAAAAGTAATTTAATGACCACTGTGGTTTTATTTTCTTAATTTGTATTCCCAGGTTTTAGTACATTTCACTTCAAATCAGTGTGTGTTTTTATTTTATCCAACAGTAAATGAGTACCACCTATGGGTGAGTACTAGAAAAGGAGATGGAAATACCATTAAAAGCCCCTAAGATGTTCATTTGTTGGTATCACTCATTAGACTATGTTATGCCATAGTGGTACATGGCTAAAGATAGCAAATGCTTTTTTCTTGCCCAAGATATGTGAATAACATGGGTCAGTTCTGTCTCTACTCCACACATTCTCTAAAAGAAATCCAAACTAATTTAGAAATCAAAATCCAGAAAGAATTTTCTTCTACTGCCTTGCCCCTCTCATGACAAAAGGGAAAGGAACCATGAGCACCCATGTCCTGGTTCTAAAACTTTTCCCTTGAAACTAACACTAGTTTTCTCACTTTACACTGTTGAGAAATAATGTAATGACTACAATTGCAGAGAGGGACAGGAATGGTGTCTCCTAAGTTATAATAAATTCATTAATATTTGTGAAAAAAACAAACATACATTTAATCTATTGTGTTTCTTATCCTTACAGTAACATCTTTGGAGGGCAATTCAGTTCTAGCTGTCTCCTTGAACAAGGGAAACAATGAGAATCAGTCCTCCACCTGACAGTGGAACCACAATGTGGCTTACCATTTTCTAATCAAATATAGCTATGTGTTACTCATATTTTAATATGTTGGATCTTTGCATAGTTGTGGACAAAAACTGAAAGTTCAACAAATGCCCATTTAGTATTTAATTACATATTTTGTATTTCTCCCAAGAAGGTTAAGAACTATATAACATATAGCACTCATAGTAGTCTGTAAATAATTCTATGAAGTCCACTTATCAGATAATCTGGGAAAAACATGAATAACTAAGAGCCAGTGTCTGTTTCTAATGTCTTCTGTAGTAACAGCATAAAGACCACAGACATTTTACTTATAATTATCAAACACCAAGTGAAGGGGTGCAATGTTGAATTGGAGGATTACAGATGACATATAAATAATAAGGACATCTTAAAAACTTGTATATATTTAGACAAAGATAAGTTTCAAAATAAAGGTTCTCTCAACAAAAAATGGTAATGTGATAGCTAGAACATCTCTGACTTCAAATATACACACACATATGCACACACACACACACCAAATATGGAAAACTTTTAATAGAGAATTTTTATTGCATAGTGGTACTGAATCTGGTAATCTGATAAAATGGATAATACATTTTAAATAAAGCTACTATATAAAGCAATTTCTAAGAATTATAATTTAATAAGATTTCCTGAATATTAAAGCTCTGCTGAATATAATATCTTCTCCTTCAGAAAGCAATTTAAAATCTACAGGGCATTAGAAATGTTTCTTATATTTGTAGCCTATTAAATTTTGTTAGGTACTTTAATGTACATTGTGGTTTGATTCTCAGGACAACCTCATGAAAGACAGAGCATTATTATGCCCCATTAGCTTGACTCACATTATGTAATAGGCAATTATTAATAAATATTTGTTGTTGAAAGGAATTAATGGATTACTGTGTCAAGTTATGAGAAAGGTGAATTTAAAATAGTTAAGTATTTTTCTCAAGAAACAGACCCCCAAAGTCAGTACTGCAGTCTTCTGAGCCAACTTTCTCTCTCTTCAAAGTAAATATGAATTCCCTTTGTATATTGCTCAAATGGTATGTAGATAGAGAAAAATGTAAATAATTTATTAAAATGTAAATAATTTTTTAAAACATAAATTTTCTGTGCTCAGTAAAAAAATGTTTATTTTTAAATAAAAAAATTTTAATAAAATAGGTCATTTACCTTAATATGTAATATAGATAAATCCATGCATGTATATATTTTAAATATATTTATTTCAATATTGCAGAACACTGTGTTCAGTGCTATAAATGATGTAAAGCAGCAGGGACCATAACTTCTGCACCCCATTATTTTTTTGCCTCATAGCTTGCTTGGAAGTAGTGAAGCTTGGAGAGTTCATTTTATTTTGTACATTCTTAAATGCACAAAATAAAACGTGTTAGGATTAAAAGGAGAACCATTTTACTTCATGATAGCTCTTCACATGTTGTGACCTTCGCATGAATAGTTACATAATAGCATCAATTATTGTAATTATTGATGATTATACACATTTTAACATAATAGGCACTATTAGAAGAAGTAAATTAGCAAATTCTTTTATAATGAATACACATTTGTTCAAAGAAAATTTCAATATAAACTATAATGCACAACTAAAATGTAGCACTAATTTATTAAAAGCAATAAGAAGGCAAGTGTTTTGCATCTTATTTCAAATGCTTGTGGGTGAGCCTGATTTAATCTTTGAATACCTTGTCAAATGTATATCCAAAACTACTTCACAGATTTTTTTTTTTTTTGGTTATCAAAGTGAAACATAAATACATGACAAGAGACTTTATGTACCACTTAAAATGTAGGTTAGAATAATACAGAATAAGCAAAAATGTGTTAAAAAAAAAAAGACCACAACACCTGAAGTTATGTAACAGAAAATGAAGAATGGGGCAGTTTGGTCAAGAAAGATAAGAACTGTCATAAAACAGTCAGTCCACAATTGTCAGATGTGTGGTGTAGACAAATAAGATCATTACAGATTGAAATCTAAAGAATAACTATATTCAGAGATGCTAAGGAAATGTTAAATTAAGAGGACATCTCTAGAAAAAGGAAGGAAGAGAGAGAGGGAGGAGTAGAAGGCAGGTAGGAAGGAAGTAAAGATTTTTAAAAATATCTTAGTCCACAGGGTTGTTAAGAAAATTAATGCTAACAACCATAAAAAGCTTTAAATGAACTCAATATTCAATACATAATTGCTGATTTATTTTTTTTTTGCTCAAACTGTACTTGAGAACACCTTTAATTTGCAATACTCACTATGAAAAATATGTGTGGATTTGTGTCACAGTGAAAGTCTGAATAATAGAATTCTTAATTAGTAATCATTTTGATGCAAGTGTGTGATTTCCCTTCAAATCAGCTAAAACCACAATAGAGAACTTTTTTTTAAAGAATTAAGGCTCCCCAGTGGAATTCAAACCCCCACAAGGGATAGCAGAAACATCTGAAAAACTACCAGCCTCCAAGGGTCCATTATGTAAAGTACTCACATTGGAAATAGTGAGTAATTATAGATGATAACAAGGATGTACATATCAATCCCCTTTTTTTTTCTTTTTTTCTTATTTTTATTGTAAACAAATGGGATACATGTTGTTTCTCTGTTTGTACATGGCATAAAGACATACCATTTGTGTAATCATAAATTTACATAGGGTAATGTTGTTTAATTCATTCTGTTATTTTTCCCCTTCCCCCCCACCCCTTCCACCCCTCTTTTCCCTCTATACAGTCCTTCCTTCCTCCATTCTTGCAACCCTCCCTAAACCTAACTCTAACCCTAACACTAACCCCTCCCACCCCCCATTATGTGTCATCATCCACTTATCAGCGATATCATTCATCCTTTGGTTTTTTGAGATTGGCTTATCTCAGTTAGCATTATATTCTCCAATTTCATCCATTTGCCTGCAAATGCCATAATTTTATAATTCTTTATGGCTGAGTAATATTCCATTGTATATATACATACCACAGTTTCTTTATCCATTCATCAATTGAAGGAAATCTAGGTTGGTTCCACAATCTGGCTATTGTGAACTGAGCAGCTATGAACACTGATGTGGCTGTATCTCTGTAATATGCTGATTTTAAGTCCTTTGGGTATAGGCCAAGGAGTGGGATAGCTGGGCCAAATGGTGCTTCCATTCCAAGTTTTCTGAGGAGTCTCCACACTGCTCTCCAGAGTGGCTGCACTAATTTGCAGCCCCACCAGCAATGTATGAGTGTACCTTTCTCCACACATCCTCGCCTACACCTGTTGTTGCTTGTATTCTTGATAATCGTCATTTGAATTGGGTTGAGATGGAACCATAGGGTGGTTTTGATTTGCATTTCTCTTATTACTAGAAATGTTGGACATTTTTCCATGTTTGTTGATTGTTTGCAGATCTTCTTCTGTGAAGTGCCTATTCATTTCCTTAGCCCATTTGTCGATTGGATTATTTGCATTCTTGGTGTAGAGTTTTTTGAGTTCTTTATAGATTCTGGAGATTAGTGCTCTATCTGAAGTATGATTGGCAAAGATTTTCTCCCACTCTGTAGGCTCTTTCTTCACATTGCTGATACTTTCCTTTGCTGAGAGAAAGTTTTTTAGTTTGAATCTATCCCAGTTATTGATTCTTGCTTTTATTACTTGTGCTATGGGAGTCCTGTTGAGGAAGTCTGGTCCTAAGCCGACATGTTGAAGCTCTAGATCTAATTTTTCTTCTTTAAGATGCAAGGTCTCTGGTCTGATTCGGAGGTCCTTAATACATTTTGAGTTTAGTTTCGTGCATGGAGAGAGATATGGGTTTAGTTTCATTCTGTTGCATATGGATTTCCAATTCTGCCAGCACCATTTGTTGAAGAGGCTATCTTTTCTCCATTGCATGTTTTTGGCCCCTTTGTCTAGTATGAGAAAATTGTATTTATTTCGGTTTGTGGCCATGTCCTCTATTCTGTACCATTGATCCACCTTTCTATTTTGGTACTAATACCATGCCGTTTTTGTTACTATTTCTTTGTAGTAGAGTTGAAGATCTGGTATTGCGATACCCCCTGCTTCACTCTTTCTGCCACGGAATGCTTTAGCTATTCTGGGTTTTTTATTCTTCCAGATGAATTTCATAATTGCTTGCTCTATTTCTGTAAGGTACATCATTGGGATTTTAATTGGAATTGCATTGAATCTGTATAGCACTTTTGGTAGTATGGCCATTTTGGCAATATTAATTCCTCCTATCCAAGAACATGGGAGATCATTCCATCTTCTAAGGTTTTCTTTAATATCTTTCTTTAGTGTTCTGTAGTTCTCATTGTATAGGTCTTTCACCTCTTTTGTGAGATTGATTCCCAAGTTTTTTATTTTTTTCGAAGCTATTGTGAATGAGATAGTATTCCTAATTTCTCTTTCTGAAGATTCATCACTTATGTATAAAAATGCCTTGGATTTATGTGCATTGATCTTATATCCTGCTACTTTACTGAATTCACTTATGAGATCTAAAAGTTTTCTGGTGGAATTTCCTGGATCCTCTAAGAATATAATCATATCATCAGCAAATAGGGATAGTTTGAGTTCTTCTTTTCCTATTCGTATCCCTTTAATTTCTTTGGTCTGTCTAATTGCTCTGGCTAGAGTTTCAAGGACGATATTGAAAAGAAGTGGTGAAAGAGGGCATCCCTGCTTTGTTCCAGGTTTTAGGGGGAAGGCTTTCAGTTTTTCACGATTTAGAATGATATTAGCCATGGGCTTAGCATAGATGGCCTTTACAATGTTAAGGAATGTTCCCACTATCCCTATTTTTTCTAATGTTTTGAGCATGAAGGGGTGCTGTATTTTATCAAATGCTTTTTCTGCATCTATTGAAATAATCATGTGATTCTTGACTTTAAGTCTATTGATATGGTGAATTACATTTATTGATTTTCTGATGTTGAACCAACCTTGCATCCCTGGGATGAAACCCACTTGATCATGGTGCACTATCTTTTTTAAAATGCTATTGTATGCGAATTGCTAAAATTTTGTTGAAAATATTTGCGTCAATGTTCATTAAGGATAATGGTTTGAAATTTTATTTCCTCGATGTGTCTCTGTCTGGTTTAGGTATCAGGGTGATATTGGCTTCATAGAATAAGTTTGGGAGGGTTCCCTCCTCTTCTATTTTATGGAATACTTTGAGAAGTATTGGAATGAGCTCTTTAAAGATTTTGTAGAACTCGGCGGAGAACCCATCTGGTTCTGGACTTTTCTTTGTTGGTAGGCTTTTGATGACTTCTTCTATTTCATTACTTGAAATTGGTCTATTTAAATTGTGTACGTCCTCCTCGTTCAGTTTAGGCAATTCATATGTCTCTAGAAACCTGTTGATGTCTTTGAAATTTTCTATTTTGTTGGAGTATAGATTTTCAAAATAGCTTCTCATTATGTTTTGTATTTCAGTTGTGTCTGTTGTGATATTTCCTTGTTCATTCCGAATTTTACTGATTTGGGTTTTCTCTCGTCTTCTCTTTGTTAGTGTGGCTAAAGGTTTATCAATTTTGTTTATTTTTTCGAAGAACCAACTATTTATTTTGTCAATATTTTGTATTGTTTCCTTTGTTTCAATTTCGTTGATTTCAGCTCGGAGTTTAACTCTTTTCTGTCTTCTATTACTTTTGGTGTTGGTCTGTTCTTCTTCTAGGACTTTGAGCTGCAGTGTTAGGTCATTTATTTTTTGAGTTTTACTTCTTTTATTAAATGTGCTCCATGAAATAAATTTTCCTCTAAGTACTGCTTTCATAGTGTCCCAGAGATTTTGATATGATGTTTCTTTGTTCTCACTTACCTCTAAGAATTTTTTAATTTCCTTCCTAATATCTTCTGTTATCCATTCATCATATAATAGCATATTGTTTAATCTCCAGGTGTTGGAGTAGTTTCTGTTTTTTACTCTTTCGTTTATTTCTAACTTCAATCCATTATGATCTGATAGAATACAAGGTAGTGTCTCTATCTTCTTGTATTTGCTAACTTTAGCTTTGTGGCATAATATGTGGTCTATTTTAGAGAAGGATCCATGTGCTGCTGAGAAGAAAGTGTATTTGCTCTTGATTGGATGGTATATTCTATCAATGTCTCTTAAGTCTAAATTATTGATTGTGTTATTGAGATCTATGGTTTCTTTGTTCAATTTTTGTTTGGAAGATCTGTCCAGTGGTGAGAGAGGCATGTTAAAATCACCTAGTATTATTGTGTTATGGTCTATTTGGTTTGTAACATTGAGAAGGATTTGTTTGACATACATGGATGAGCCACTGTTTGGGGCATAGATGTTTATGATTGTTATATCTTGCTGATTTATGCTTCCCTTAAGCAGTATGAAATGTCCTTCTTTATCCCTTCTGACTAACTTTGGCTTGAAGTCCACATTACCTGAAATGTGGATGGATACTCCAGCTTTTTTGCTGAGTCCATGTGCATGGTATGTTTTTCCCCATCCTTTCACCTTTAGTCTATGGGTATCTCTTTCTATGAGGTGAGTCTCTTGCAGGCAAAATATTGTTGGATTTTTCTTTTTAATCCAATCTGCCAGTCTATGTCTTTTGATTGATGAATTCAGGCCATTAACATTCAAGGTTATTATTGAGATATGATTTGTATTCCCAGTCATTTGGTTCATTTTTAAATTTTTATTTATTTATTTTATTTTTTTTTTTTTGGACACAACTTGGTTCCTCCTTTATTTGACAGTTCCTTTAGGATAATTCCTCACTTTGCTGATTTGCTTATTTGTTTTTTATCTCTTCCTCATGGAATATTTTCCTGAGAATGTTCTGTAATGCTGGCTTTCTTTTTGTAAATTCTTTTAGCTTTTGTTTATCATGGAATGATTTTATTTCATCGTCAAATTGAAGTTAAGTTTTGCTGGGTATAAGATTCTTGGTTGGCATCCATTTTCTTTCAGAGCTTGAAAAATGTTGTTCCAGGCCCTTCTATCTTTTAGGGTCTGGATTGTAAAATCTGCTGATATCCGTATTGGTTTCCCCCTGAATGTAATTTGGTTCTTTTCTCTCACAGTCTTTAAAATTCTCTTTATTTTGTATGTTAGGTATTTTCATTATAATGTGCCTTGGTGTGGGTCTGTTGTAATTTTGTGTATTTGGAGTCCTATAAGCCTCTTGAACTTGATTTTCCATTTCATTCTTCAGATTTGGGAAATTTTCTGATATTATTTTATGGAATAGATTGTTCATTCCTTTGGTATGTTTCTCTAAGCCTTCCTCAATCCCAATAATTCTCAAATTTGGGCTTTTCATGATATCCCATAGTTCTTGGAGATTCTGTTCATGATTTCTTACCATCTTCTCTGTTTGTTCAACTTTGTTTTCAAGGTCAAATATTTTGTCTTCAATATCTGAGGTTCTGTCTTCCAGGTGTTCTATCCTATTGGTTATGCTTTCTATGGAGTTCTTAATTTGGTTTATTGTTTCCTTCATTTCAAGTATATCTGTTTGGTTTTTTTTCAATATCTCTAACTCTTTATTGAAATGATCTTTTGCTTCCTATATTTACACTTTTAACTGTCGATTGGTGCGATCATTCAATGCCTGCATTTGCTCTTTCATCTCATCATTCAATGCCTGCATTTGCTCTTTCATCTCATCGTTTGCTTCCCCGATCATTTTAATTATGTACATTCTGAACTCCCTTTCTGTCATTTCTTCTGCCATACTGTCACTGGATTTTATTGATGTAACATCTAGGTTTGTTTGGGGCATTTTCTTCCCTTGTTTTCTCATATTGTTCAGGAATCAGTGGATCATTAAGATATTGCAGATTTCCTCTATTGACTTATAATGTCCCTGAAGATTGCTAGTACATCTCCTCTTATCCTTCAGTAGCCTGCAGTCTTGGAGGAAGTTGATAATGCGGTGCTCCACAAGGAAGCTGCCTCTCTAGGGGTAGTGACCTTCAGGTGGGATATATTCCCTGATAGTGGGCAGAGGTGCCTCCACTTGTTGACCAATGGTCATCCAAAGTGGAACTAGGCTGCTGGCTGAGGCAAGGCCTGTTTGTGCCTGTGTCTCTGGTTTTACCGTCCTTGTGGGAAAAGCTCACCCAGCAGGGAAGACTCACCCGGAGGGGAGGTGTGGCTCGTCAGTTCCCTTCCAAGAGGTTCCCCTCAATCTACAACTACTGCCTGGGCTGGGCTGCCTTCCTCTGCAATGTTCCCAGGGTCCCGGACCTACCTCCTGTGCCTGGGAGCCTCACCCTTCGCAGATGAGTCTCCTTAGTCTGCCTCTCCTCAGAGAATCTGCCCGCAGTCCTGGAAACTTCGCTCCGCCCTAAGCGTGTCTCTGTGAGGCTCTTCCAGCCAGAATCTGCCTAGGTCCTGGGACCTTGCTTTGCACCTAATCACCTGGCTATGCAGCCCCTCTTCTGAGCCCCCACCTGGATTCCCATACAGTCGCTGTGAGTCCCAGTGACCCACCACATGCCTCTTCCTCTGGACAGCCGCCCGGTGTTCCGACGCGGTCACTAGGAGTCCAAGCAACTCACTTCGCGTCTCCTCCTCCCGCCAACCGCCCGTAGGTAGCCCTAGGCAGTCACTCCGAGTCCTAGTGACCCACCCTGTTCCTCCTCCTCCTCGGGTAGCCCCCCGGGTGTTCAGGAGTGGTTGCTCGGAGACCAAGCAACCCACCGCGATCCTCCTCCAGGCAGGCCACCGGTGTTCAGGTGCAGTCGCTTTGAGTTCAAACAACTCACCACTAGCCTCCTCCTCTGGCAACCGCCTGTAGCTCTGATGCAGTCACTCCTAGACCAAGTGACCTGCCACGTTCCTCCTCTTCCTCCAGGCAGCCCCATGGTGTTCAGTAGCAGTTGCTCTGAGTCCAAAGAGCTCGCCACACGTCTACTCCTCAGGCAGCTGCCCAGAGCCCCAGTGGTTGCTCCGAGTCCAAGCGCTGTGCTGAGCAGCCACCTCTACGATGTTCCCAGTTGTCCGTGTTTACCGCTTCATTGGGGGGAGGGGCGTCTCCCCGGGCAACTCTACTTCACAAATTTCCCTGCGTTCCGGGACTACTGCCCCATCTGGGACGCCTCCCCAACGGGAGAGACTCACCCTGCGGTTTTAAGTTGGTCCCAAGTCTCTCACTATCTCCTCTTTTGAATCCTGCGTCCTGGAGCATCATGAAATGCAGCTGCCCTCTAGTCCGCCATCTTGAAAAACCTCAATCCCTTTTTGTAAAATATGCTAGCTGGCATTCATTGAGAATACTAGTTATATACCTTATGAGAATAAGATGCACTCCTAAACTCAAAGCAAAAATAATTATTTCACCCTTAATTTTAGAACAAGCCTCAATCCAAATCATACAAGTCTCATGGAGTTCCTACTCCAACCTGGAGGACCATCCATATATATAGATACATACATATATCTGGCTGTGTTCCTCTGCATGTAAGAAAGTTTATTAGGTAACTATTGTATAAGACCTTTTAAGAATATTGTCTTGCACACATACATGTATGTAGTCAATTTTTAAAATTTATTACAACTCAGTCATTTCTATCCCAGGTATATAATCCCTCTGGATATTATGTTATTTAGAAGGTACATCTGTCTTTTGTTTATATTTTTTGATTATAAAAAAAATAGTGTTCTACAAATTGCTTTTCAAAATAATTATACTTTGTGCATCTTTTTAGGGCCATGTAGTTCAAAGTTATTCTTTTTCAAGCCTACCTCATTTCAAACTGTGACTATTCTATATATTACTTATGCATTTTCATGCTTATTAACCTTTAAATTTTTTTCAATGCATTCACTAGTGATTGCTGAATAAAAATTAAAAGATACATACATTGCCAATTTCCCTGGAGGAAAACTCTCATTTTTTTTTATAGAGGTGTACTCTCCTATTTTATGTGCAAGAGACAATTATGGCAATATTCCAGGTAGGCTGGTTCTCAGCCAGACAACATAAACCATCCTTTAACATGCCTACAAGAGCATTTGTAGAAATACACACATAGATTGGTTTGAGATGATATTTATACCAACTTCTGTTTTTTTACTCATGCTCATAAAATTGGCTAAGTTTAAATACCTATTTGTCCTTATTGAAATTAAAAGACAAAGCAACTCACGTGATTGAATGAGTAAATAATAACCAATTAAGTTAACTGAGTCAAATGATCAATAACAGGTCCAATTTTTGCAGACTGCCATTGATTCTCTTTTGATTTTGCTATTGTTTGATCCTATAGGAAACTATGCCAGTGCAATATTGAGGAGATGGCACCCTGAAAACACCAATAGGGAAAGATAATAATGACAAAAAGAGAGCAGATCCTGTCCTGTGGGAAAAGTCTTCTTACTACCTTTTGTTTTTCTGGTTCAGGAAATGACAGTTATTAATATGCGTCAAAGAAAAAAGTTACCAAAAAAGTTAAAAAGAAAAGTATATCAGGTAGATAATATTCATACTAAATTTCTTTCTTTGTCAAGTAAACAAAGTAGCCATTTTGCCTATCCAAATTCATCTACTTGCAAAGAGGTCAAAGCACCTTTTGGAGTAAACATTGTGTTATATCCATACTCACCTTTATGGAGGACCTAATGACAGGTGAGGTACAATAACACAACAAGAAGTTTTTAAACCTAACCTGTCCCTCTGTTTTCTGTAAAAGTCCTCAATAGAAAATATCCATAATGTTCATTGTCTGCCTTATTCTTTTAAAAATATTTTTAGTTGTCAATGAACCATTAATTAATTAATTAATTAATTTGTAGTGCTGAGGATTGAACCCAGGGCCTCACACATGCCAGGCAAGTACTCTATCACTGAGCCGCATCCCCAGCCACCTGTCTGCCTTATTCTTGTTTTCATTCTGCTTGACCAATTCTAATTATAGATCCCTTTTTTGCAGGAGGGAGTACAGGGGATTGAATGCAGGGGCCCTTGAGCACTGAGCCACATCCCCAGCCCTATTTTGTATTTTATTCAGAAGCAAAATATCACTCAGTTGCTTAGAACCTCACTGTTGATGAGTCTGGCTTTGAACTCGAAATCTTCCTGAGCCACTGGGATTACAGGTTACCTTTATTTTTTTTTTTTTTTAAGTGTGGTGCTGGGTTTCCAACCCAGTGCCTCACACATGCTAGGCAAGCAGAGATACCCTTTTAAACTTCCAAAATACATGCTTTAACTTCTGATTTTTATGTCAACTCTTTGGCAACTATCAACTGATGCCTTTAACTCCAGGTATCAGGTGAAATGTCCTATATCTGATGTTGAGTCCCATTCAACCACCTTTTCATGGCAATGTTTTATGTACCACTGTAGTCTGATCTCATGCCTACCAGGCTTCCAAGCTTCCAAATTGTCGGTTAGGGGCCTACTCTTCCTGCTTACAATCAAACAAAGAACTTGAATTCTGAGAAAAAACTCGAAATGTCTTGAGTTTATAAGTGTTGAAATATATCCAATTTAATTACTGATTTGTACATGATTATGTAAATGTCATCATTTACTCAAGTAATTCTTTAAATGATGAGGCCATATGTTCTTTGAGTTGTGTTTTTCTCTCAATTTTATTCAGATTTGATAAGGACCCTTGATATAAAGTAATTCATCACTTTTGTATTTCTATCCTTTATTTGGAGATTCTCTACTTAAGAATCATAGATTTACTATAGGTAATGTGATAATAAATTTTTTAATAACTATGATCCACTATATGGAACAGCACTGAAATTGAAGATATATAGCTTGTGCTATCATAAATATGAAGGCAGTGACACTGGAAAATTGACTGCTTTGGTTTTCTGTCACACTGATTGACTGATGTTGGCACAAACTAAACCTTTTCCTCTTTAATAGATGCCCTTCAACAGATGAATGGATAAAGAATTCTGGTGTATATACAAAATGGAATACTATTCAGCCATAAAGAAGAATAATAATATGACATTTGCAAATAAATGGATGGAATAGGAGAATATCATGCTAAGTGAAATAAGCCAAGCCCAAAAAACCAAAGACCCAATATTTTCCCTGATAAGTGGAGGATGATATATAATGGGAGTGGGGTGGGGATTGAGAAAATAATGGGGGAACTTTAGAATATGTAGAACTAAATGAGAGGGAGGGGGCTATGAAAAATGGTGGAATGAGACAGACAACATTACCCTATGTACATGTATGATTACCCGAATAGTATGAATCTACATTGTGTACAACCATAGAAATGAAATTATGTACCCCATTTGTGTACAATGAATCAAAATGCAGTCTGTAAAGAATTAAAAGCTAAATGAAAATTAAAAAAAAAATAAAATGCCAAATAAAAAAGACAAAAAGTCACTTAGATTATTTCATGAACTATCAAATATTTACCCTTGGTTAACATTTTTTATTTGTATTTTCATCTCATATGCTTATTTTCTTCTTTTGACTTATATTCTAGCTATCATTAGAGGTATGTGAGAGAAATAGAGATCTCCTTCACATTTGGTGGATCACTTGATCATTTTTAGTGATTCTACCTTCTGCCTGGAATCATTGCACTCTTACCACTTTCTCTTCTGTGATAAGATTGTTTCTATCTATCCCTTCCATTGGAAAAGAAGAACAACTTTTAGTTCCAAGTTCACTCATAAATGATGCATATTAAATAAACCTCCCACCAGAGTGTTATTCCTCAGAGTTTGGGAAAATGTTTTGACCCACCTCCCTACATGCCATGTGAGTTCTGTGAGTCCTTGTATATGAAAGAATGTATCTCCTGGGACACCAAACATAGAGTAAAGGTAGTAAGGACACAGATCATGTATGAACTGATTCTGCATGATATCAAGAAATGTATTGGAGCAAAGAGTCCATAGGAAAAGGGAACAAGGTTGAAAATAGTCAAGGCTCATATGGTCAGGTTCATCATGTGGCATACTAGTGACAGTATAATGCAATCAGCAAGATCATGTTCTCACAAGTTGACTGGGTCAGATATCATTTTGGAATAACCATGTGATCTAAGATAAATTTCTTAATTCTTAATACCTTGATAATTTTTTTTCTGTAGAGTAGGAATAGTAATAAATAGTACATGCTCAAGGAATTTTGCCCCCATCCCAGGAGTACATGGTTTCATATTCTATTCCATTAGCATAGAATCTTAAATATAATGAATGCTAAGTATATATCAGAGTATATCTCACATAAGTCATTAATGTAAATGTGTGCTTTACCTGTTGACCTTAGGGTGCTTACTCTTGTTCCTTAAGACATAACACCTGTAATAGAACCTCTTGTTTGCATTGATTGAAAGTTCATTTCTCTGTACCTACTAGATGTCTAATCTGATTCACACCAGAGTTCAAGACCAAGATGTGAAAATCAATCAGGGTGAAAGTGGTCTTTGTCAAGACTAGGTTAGATTATTCTTGTGATGTTTTTATGAATGGTTAGAAATTAAGCCTCCTTGCAATCAATAGAAGATAGGCTTATGTCCGCAGTGATTATGCTCAGGGACCTTCCTCTAATACTTATGTTTTTAATTGGATAGAGCACAAATACAAGGAAGGAGAGAGCAGAACAGTTTCAATGCCTCTATTATTCTTGTATGCCAGTGAAAGACTTTCCTCCTGCCTCCAAAAGAGACTGACAACAGGCAAGATGCTTAACACATTTCTGATCTGGGTCAAAAGGGCTTGGTTCATGAGATGAAATTTCATTTATCAGGTTTCAGGGTTGGTCACTCTCTCCAAATTGCTAGAAATCTCTATCAGTCAGTCTTTGAATGAAAAAATAAGTGATTAATGAAAATGGATATAAATGTTTATTAAAACATTCTCCCAATAGTCTGAAAAAAGAGAATAGAAATTTGATACTTGGAAGTAGTTTATTTCTTCTTCTACTTTATAGATTGCAGCTAACAAAATAAAACCCTTTAAAATATTTTTGGGACATTTACTTTTCAATAATCCATCTCACATTTGTCTAGGTAAGAAAAATGCTATTTCATTAAATGGAAGTTTGACTAAGTACCAGTAAGAGATCATCTGGCAACCAGATATTCAAAAAGCCAGGGTAGAGTTGTCTTAATGTCACAGAATATGTTTTCCCAGAAACAAATATTCTGCTTCACACAGGGAACCAATGTTTGCTAGAAAGTCTTATTTCCTCTAAACTATTATAGGTGTACTAGAACATGCATTGCATTATATTAAAACATCCTGCAGTGACATCAGGCCAGAATTCCAGATGAGCAATAGATGTGAGTGAAAGAGAAAACCTGGGATGGGGAGAAAGATTGTATTGACTAGAGAATCAAATCACTGTTATCACAGAGAATTCACTGATTTCTCCCCCTTTGTCAAATTTACAGTCATGGATATATAGACAAGAGGTCAAGCTCTGATTTCTCACTGATATGTTGTAGACCACTCTTCTTCACAAAACCCAAAACTTTTGTGTGAGTTTTTTTTTTTTCAATTTTGACACCTTTAGGATTGAATATAAGGCCTCACACATTCTATGCAAGTGCACTACTGATAAGCTACCCCTGCCACCCCAGAACCTGAAACATTTTTGGTTAAGGCTTGAATTTCATTTCTTTGAATGCAGAGGAGAGAGGTTTGAGGCTAGATGTGATGAAACGGGTGCATTAGACATTTGGGGAAAAGGAAGAAGAAGAGAATTGACTATAGTATGTGTTATGCTGCTTAATTATGGCTTTAATTGTTCAAAAAAATAAGTGTTTGATCCAGGTGTGGTGGAGCATGCCTGTTATCCCAGTGCTTTGGAAGGCTGAGGCAGGAGTCTGGGAGTTCAAGGCCAGCCTCAGCAGCAGTGAGGCATTAAGCAACTGGGTGAGACCCTGTCTCTACATAAAATACAAAATAGGGCTGGGGATCTGGCTCAAAGTTCAAGTGCCCCTGAGTTCAATTCCTGGTATCTCCCCCACAAAAAATTATGTGACTTTCAGCAAAATATTTTTATTTCCTCATTCATAAACTTGAAGAACATGATCTCCCTGTAATAACAAGATACTTTATTTACACAACTATTTGCAGGATTGTAACACTGATTGTGTAGGATTTACACTAATATTTGTATGATTGTAACACTGCCTGGAGAGAAAATGGGCAAGAAGAAATGCTGTGTTTTGAGTGTTGATTCCCTAGAATTTGTAGGTCGAAAATATATGCCAAAAATTTGTATGTTAGTGGTGTTTGGATATGGGAACTTTGAAAGATGATTGTGTCATGAAGGCTCCACCCTTGATTATGAATTTATGGAGTTAATAGTTTTTCGTGCCTCTTACTAAAGTGAACTCTGGCACTCTTCTCTGGTCTTGCCATGTAACACCTCATTTCCCCTTGGCCTTCTGGATAGAGTTTCTGTCAGCATGAAGGCTTTCACTAGATGTAGCTCCTTGACCTTGGACTTCTAAGCTCCAGAATGATAATTTCTATACTTCTTTTTGAAATAAATTATCCACTTTCAGGTATCCTTGCAGAAGCAGAAAATGGACTGGGGCAAAACCGTGTACTTTCTATGACTAAGGGAAAATCTTGGGAGAAGTGTACAACATCTTTTGGAATAGGATAGAAGTCAGTGTGAGTAGTGCAGATACCAAAAAAAAAAGTTGGAAAATTGTGTGACTTCAAGAGAAAAAAAGATTATCTCAGTGTTTCACAGGTTAGTCTAAGAAAAGGTGATGGTTATCAGTGCCAGTAAAGATGGTGAATAGATTTAAAATGCGGCACTCACTGACCTTCTGTTGGAAATTTATACCCATCAAACTTTATGCTTCTATGATCTCTTCTTGTTAATGATATGTGTTTAGGATGGTCAGAAATTTATAGACATTTTAACAGAAAATATTTTATATGATTCCTATATAGAGGAATTCATTAAAAATGTTGTGATATAAATATGGATCAATAGGTTGAAATGAGTGAAAACTTCAAGCATGGATTTACAAATTTGATCCTATTTTTTTTTATCTACTCATGAACCAAAATAAGTGTTTGCTTATATGGATGTCTCATGAACATTGCCATACAGAGAAAGCTATGATCCAGAGGACTGGTTTCTTTCAAATGTTACTGAGCTTCAAAGTTGCCAAGAATGATTTAACATAGAAATATTGTAACAGCTTACATAATAGTGTATGCAGTTCTGGACTCTGGGAATTTACATGTATAAATATATCTCAATGTTATTCTAATATGACCAGTACTTTGGTGTACATTTAAGAAAACATGTGCTAGAGAATTGTGTAAATATCATCCCCAGTAAAAAATGATTTAGACTACAACCAATGTTTCTTTCCCAATTTCTTTCTATTTCAATATTCTTTAGATATTCTATTCACTCTAAGGAGAAGACCATAATGACGGAACTTAGAATATTTTTTTGGTCTAGTGAAAGCAGCAACAAGTTATCAGAGTTCTTGCCTCACTTTTAGAATTATGAATTTTGAATCCATGATTTGCAGGGGTTGGTAAGGAGGGTTAGTGCTTAAGTTTGTGAGATGAAGCTATTTGGAAATTGTGTTTTATAGTTTCTGGTAGCTTATATATGTAATCTAACTGTTGATAAACTATGAAAAAATAAAAACATTTTATTAAAAGATCCTATTAAAATGTCTGTATGTGTTGAAGATGGTGAAATATGTGCATGAGAGAGAGTGGGAGCAAAACAGAGAGTGAGCAAGAAAGAGCAAGCGAGAGAGAGAGAGAGAGAGAGAGAGAGAGAGAGAGAGTTTTTGTTGCCATTAAGCAGAATAGAAGATCTGAAATGGCCCTTGCCTTCAAGCTAGTCATGCCTTTCTCTTGGTGGAGCTACAACCTATGTTCACTGTAGGGGATGATCTAGGAAAGTGGGTGTTATTGGGTGTTTAGGATGGGGTGATTTATGAGGGAAGAAAGAGGCAGACATGTTGGAGTGATCTTAGGCTGTCCATGGGAAAGGCTAACAAGAAAAGGGATGCAAACCCAGAGGCTCATAATTCAGATTTGAACTCAAATGAATCAAGAGTCAAATTGATGGTTTCATTAGTTATCTTGGTACAGAGAAAATTATCACAATGTGGTGTCTCAAAATCACTAAATTTATTATCTTCCAATTCTAGAGTCAGAAGTCTGAAATGAGTTTCATGGGCTTAAAAGCAATCTATTTTCAAGGATATTTCCTTCTATATATTCTGGGAATAATCTATTTCTTGATTTTTTTCCAGTGCGTAAGTACTTGGGATTGTGGCTGACATACTCCAAACCTGCTCTCTCTGATAGTGACCCCTCATCATCTATTTTATCAGAACCATTATGATTATACGGGGACCAGTAGGATAATATGAAACACATTTCCCATCTCAAGATCTTCAGCTTACAGACCTCCCAAATCATTATTGGCATGTAAGGCAACAATTAATAAATTCTGGGAATTAGGGTATTGGTGCATTTGTGAACCCATTATTGATTCTATCACACAAAATAAAAGATATACCTGTTTGATCAAATTTCAGCATCATATTTTATTTTTTTATTTCTAATTATGTTGCATCATTTTATTTTATACTCTTTTTTCCATAATATTAACTTAAGTCCATATCTGTAAGTAGGTGTTATCTAAGAGGAACTCCAGGATTGTTCGCTAGAGTGACTAGGAAAAGTTTGTTATGAAGAATTCAATAGGAGAAATAAATGTTGTAGTGGAAACATCACTTAGTGGAGTGGTAGTGCTGTTATGGTTTGGATGTGAGGTGTCCTCCAAAAGTTCATATGTGAGACAATTTGAGAGGGTTCAAAGGGGAAAGGACTGGGTTGTGAGAGCCTTAACCCAATCTATGAATTAATCACCTGATGGTATTAATCAAGTGGTAATTGAACGCAGGTGGGATGTGGCTGGAGGAGGTGGGACATGGGGGTGTGGCTTTGGAGTATTTATTTGTATTTGGCAAGGGGAGTCTCTCTCTCTCTCTCTGCTTCCTGATCATCACGTGAGTTGCTTCCCTCTGTCACACTCTTCCTCCATGAAGATCCTGTCCTGCCTCACCTTGAGTTTCCAGGAATGGATCTAGCCTCTTATGAACTGAGACCACTGAAACCGTGAGCCCCTAAATAAACATTTCCTCTTCTACAGTTGTTATGCTTGGGTCTTTCAGTTCCAGCAGTAAAAAAACTGACTAAAACAACTGCCAACACCATTAATTTATAGTGTAATGCATATAAAAGGTAGAGGTGTACAGAATGAGATATTTATTTATTGAGTACAGGAAAATATTACAAAGATAATTTTTAAATAATTTCTGAAATAGTCACAATTATTTAAAAATATACTTTCCTCAGTCATACTAAAGCTAAATAAATTCTACAACTTGTATTTAAGAATTAACACTGTACTACTGATAGGTAGTATCTATTAGGTTCCATGGTTTATTTTTTTAATTCATTTTTATTGTAAACAAATGGGATACATCTTGTTTCTCTGTTTCTACATGAAGTAGAGGCATACCATTTGTGTAATCATACATTTACCTAGGGTAATAGTTTTTGATTCATTATGTTATTTTTTCTCCCCCCCACCCCTCCCACCACTCTTATCCCTCTATAGAGTTCCTCCTTCCTCCATTCTTGCCCCCTTGCCACCCCCATATGTGTCATCATCCGCTTATCAGTGAGATCATTTGTCCTTTGGTTTTTTGAGATTGGCATATCTCACTTAGCATGATATTCTCCAACAGCATCCATTTCCCTGCAAATGCCAGTATTTTATTATTCTTTATGGCTGAGTAATATTCCATGGTGTATATATATATATATATATATATATATATATTTATCACAGTTTCTTTATCCATTCATCAATTGAGGGGCATCTAGTTTGGTTCCACAATCTGGCTACTGTGAATTGAGCAGCTATGAACATTGTTGTGGCTGTATCTCTGTAATATGCTGATTTTTAAGTCTTTTGGGTATAGGCCGAGGAGTGGGATAGCTGGGTCAAATGGTGTTTCCATTCCAAATTTTCTAAGGAATCTCCACACTGCTTTCCAGAGTGGCTGCACTAATTTGCAGCCCCACCAGCAATCAGCATCATATTTTAACCTAATTATTTTCTTCCTACTTCTAAGACAAGTATCTCCTTTATAATGATCCTTGGAGTCTAAATTTAATTAAAAAAATGTTTTTAAAAAGGATAAGGGGAATTTCAAAAGCAGTAGAAAATGGTAGGAAAAATGTTACATATCACACTTCCAAGGGAGTATGGATCATGGCAAAAACTGCTTTGCTTTCAGCTTATTATCCAATAATCCTGGTTATGATAAATCACTCTACTCCCAATTATTTGTTCAGGATTTATTGGAAACCACATACAAATGAGAGCAAATTTCCTTTGGTAACCATGTATGGAATGAAGTAGGAAATAAAGACTAGCACTTAGGATTGAGTATGTTAATCACCTGAAATGATATTTTTGAGCCAAACATACAAGAAGCAAAGTAGTCTAGACCACTTGTCTAGGAGTTTTGTAACTGTGTGTTGTCATGCGTGATATTTCTGATTTTAACATCTGAGTTGGCTGAAGATGTCATTTTTCAAAACTGGACATTGATGACATTTTGCCAGCTGTTTAATTTTTTGACTTAGAGTCATGTATAATCATCAGAGTAAGTTTAATCATTGATTAAACATCATTATCCTCTTAAGTACAATTTCATAGAGTAATCCTCCAGGAGATTTGGATTATACCCTCTAAGTGAGTCTCTTTGTAGTATTAAAATTTCAAATTTGGTTATCAAATATAAATGCATAGAAATAAAATTCTTTAAAGTCAAATTTAATATTTAGAAAAGGTGTGAACATTTTCTTCATATGAAGTATCTCATACTGTTTTTATTTCTAGCTTTAAATAATTAAAACTTAACCTTTCCTAATATGAATACCTTGTAGTTTTAAGGCAGAAAAAAGCAATTTAATGACTGTGCTCCCTGAATTATAATTTTTCGTTGCAGATATCACAAAATAAAGCAAAATGTTAAAATTCAGCTTTTTATTATTTAAAACACTCTGTCACTTGAAAAAAACTTCATATTTTTCTTGTAACTCAGATTAATAAGAGAAACATGCTGTATACTATTTTATTAAATTACCAGAAAGAATACCACATTAATCTCAATAAACTTTTCTGTCAGATGAACTCCCAGGTGTTAAAGATCTATAATATGCTCATATTATGTATGTATATATTCATGAATTCAAACAAATGAAGAAGTATTAATGGAGAAAGTATTTGATTCATAGTAACTATTATCAATTATAATGCTGTTTGAATGTGCTGATCCTCTTAAATATGAAAGGTATAATGGAGGAAGGAAATAGAGCAAACAATAGATTTAATTATAATTTGAATTTTCCATATCATTAGCTATCAATTTCTGTTAAGTTATACATTTAAGGTTGATTTGAGGAAGAGTCTTTGGCAATTCATATGATGTAAGTCTTAGCTAAAATACTAGCTGTCAATGATGTGACTTTATGTGATACTTCAAACATATTCAACCTGACAGTTCTTTATACAAATAAAAAAGGCTGAATCAAGTCAAGTCTATGACCTTCTCTACATCTCCAAAATATTGTCATGTCATTGTTAAGCTTGACAAATTTCTACTCTTCTAGGCTCAAAATACACACTTATGTTGACATGAAATAATTATTTAAGCCTTCAAATGGAGAAAATTTTGAACTTAAAGATTCTGTCAAAAACAGCACATACAAAACTAAATTTCAGGTAGTTTTTGAGTTTCTGTTGGCATTTTAATTAGGATGCAAAATAAAATTTTACTATTTTATAGTTAATAACCTAAGATTTGGTTAGAATGTTGGTCCTAGTCAGATAAAGAGCATGGATTGATTTTTTTCTCACTCAATAATTTCCTATTATGTTTACTCATTGGTTTCTATACCCTTTGCTACTTACTTCATCCTTCCTATGTCCTCTTGTGTTTCAGATGTGGTGTCCCCCAAAAGCTCAACCCTAGAAGATTTGGAGGAGAAGTAATTGGGCTATGGCCTTCAACTAATAGTGAATTAATTCTTGAAGGGATTAACTGAGTGGTAACTGGAAGCAGGTGGGGTATGGCTGGAGAAGGTGCTTCATTAGAGTTGTGGCTATGGGTATACATTTTGTGTCTGGATAGTGGAGTCTCTTTCTGCTTCCTGATCTTCATGTGAGTTGATTTCCTCTGCCACACTCTTCCACCCTGATCCCCAAGGAAAGGAGTTGGCCTTCTATGGACTAAGACCTCTGAAACCATGAGCCCTCAAATAAACTTTTTCTCCTCTACAATTGTACTGGTTTGATCTTTAGTCACAGTAGCAAAAAAGCTGACTAAAACACCTTTTTTCTTAAAGGCCTGCCTCCTGGTGCAGTTGTAAATGCTTCAGTTCTCCTTTTCAGCCCAGGTTTGTATATGTCTCCCCAGAAAATGGAAATAGCATAGCAAAGCTCAGCCTCTCTAAAAGCAAATATCCTTATAAATCAGACATGAATAAAGCACTTCTTTGTGCCTAGTCTTGCCTATATCTTTCCTCATTTAACTGGGTAATATAAGGATAAATCTGTAACATCTTTAGTAGTTACTATAATTTTTATAATTGTGTTATATAATCTGCTGCAGGACTGAAATCTACACTGATAAATTGGCATACTTGCTTTTATAACATCTTACATACAACTGAATTCTCTAATATACTTGCTAACCTGATAAGAGTTACAATGTCTTAAAAATTTTATTGTGATTTTTAGCTACAGGTTATTAGCTGATACAGCAAGAATCACAATAAAACTGGCTTAAAGTTTAAAAACAATATATATGTATTGATTACATTATTACTAATTTTTTAAAAATGACCTTTCTAGTAACGTATTTGAAATTGGTGAGAAGGAGTTATATGTCTCTTATGTTTGTTGTTCCACCCAGTCAAACTCTCTGACATTAAAGTGGTCACCTTTAATTCTCTGAACGGTCAGATAACCTGTGTTACTTGTTTGGTTCCTTAAGACTTCTTCTCTTTACTTCCCAATTCCACCAGAATCCTTGGCTGAATTGTTCAGTTTGTGTGCCAGAATATACATAAATAATACTCATTATCAGCCAAATTTCCTTTTTCCAAAGCCAAATCCCCTCTTTGATTCATATCAACTATATCCATGACATGACTAGGTATTCTTAAAGAAATAATATAAATAAAGCAGAAAACAAATAAGCTAAGAAGGCAGGACTGTCTTTTTTATTTTACCATATGAGCATAGAAAAAGCAGCTTAGTTTCAGAATATCCTAGGCAAGTAGTTAGTGATTCTTTCATTTTCAGTCTAACATGTAAATAGCATACTTTGTATTATTGTTCATTTAGGTATTAATAATTACAGGTTGATAAGTCCAAAGAACTGTTATTTTTGAAAAATATATCAGTTTTGTTGACATCAGAGAAGATTTCTCCTATTTCTCATCACTTTTAGATTTAACTTCTAGGAAAATTAAAGTTCTTTGGTAAAATGAGTGGATGTCTACACAGGTAGGTTTCTCCATGAATCTGACTTTGAAATTAGAGTAGCATACCTGATAGATATTATGGGATACCCTCTTGAATGAATATTTTGTACAAGGAGAAACATAAACTGAGAAAGAAACTGAGCTCTGATGTAGTCTTAGTGAAGACTTTATGGTGGTCTCTGAAATCCTGCAGAATTTTCAAGAGTTGAGGCAAGAAAATCCATGTCAAACTTCTCTTGATTGTGGGCTGCTCAGGAAGGTGATATAACCTTGGGAGAGGCAGCCCACTTCAGCTTAGATGATTATGACTTCACAGTCAGTAGTTAGAAGAATAAGTCCTCCAATCCTGAAGGAGGATATGATCAGCAGTTCACAACATCCACTACAAATACTTTTGCAAGGCAATATGAAAAAGTATCTGGAAATCAATGTTGTTCTTTTACTTTGTAGGTGAGGCCTGAAAATCTCCAATAAATATTCCTTCTTCCTTTAGTTTTACCGTGAAACAAATCTGCCCAAATAGCACATATTAAGTCACATATGCATGAACTGATAACATTTTTTCTGTCCTTCTGCAGAGAATGACTATGATCTTAATGGATTTCTGTTTGAAAAGAAATATTAAAATGGGGGAAAGGGAAAGAGATTCCCAAGTTGGGAAGTGAAGGAGGGTCTTACAAATAGTGCTTTTCTTAACTATAACTATCTCCATTTATGTTAATGAGTATGTTTTGGGTAAATCATATAAATCTAAACATAAGATGTAAGTGTTATAAGGGATTCAAAAAGATGCCCTCTAAAAGCATCACCACTTGAGTCTTGTCTAAAGAAAATGTGCACCATTCAATTACTAAAAGTGAATGACACTCAAGAGTCTGTATGAGAACTAAATCATTCATCTCTTTTTTCATATATTCTTTTATTTGTTCTAATTTGTTGTACATGACAGTAGAATGCATTTTATACATTTTGATACATCATACATAAATGGAGTGTAATCTCTTATTTTTCTGATTATACATATTGTAGGATCACATCAGTCATGCAGTCATATATGAACATGAGGTAACAATGTCTGTTTCACTCTTCTGTCGTTCCCACTCCCATACCCATTCCCTTCCCTTCACTCCCCTTTACTTAATGTAAAGTAACTTTATTCTTCCCTATCCCCCCAGCTTATCGTGAATTAGCATCCACATATCAGAGAAAACATTCAGTCTTTGATTTTTGGGGTTTGGCTTATTTCCCTTAGCATGATATTCTCTAACCGCATCCATTTACCAATAAATGCCATAATTTCATTCTTCTTTAAAACTGAGTAATTTTCCATCATATATATCATATTCCATCATATATATATGGATATATATATATGTATATATCACATTTTCTTTATCCATTCGCCTGTTGCAGGGCATCTAGATGTAGGTTGGGTCCATATTTGAGCTTGAGCTATGGTGAATTGTGCTGCTATAAACATTGATGTGGCTGTGTCACTGAAGTATGTTGATTTTAAGTCCTTTGGGTATAAACCAAGGAGTGGGATAGCTTGGTCAAATGGTGGTTTCATTCCAAGTTTTCTTAGGAATCTCCATACTGCTTTCCATAATCTATTAAACAAATATTTGCTGAGCATCTATTATATGACTGTACCTGTTCTAAGAATGCATTATAAATGTGTTTGTCATTAGGCAAGAAGCTTACCAGCTACCAGTTGTGAGAAAGAAGTACAACTAAAAGGTAGAGCAATTGCAATGATCAAGTGTATAGGATTTAGTTGTAACCACCAGGAATCTATGTGGAAAAATAGAAAGGTTGGTACTAGAATTGGAGCTTACAAATGTAAAGTTGCTATAATACCAGCAAGATGGGAGTGTGGGGCAAAAATAAAATACATACAGTTTACCAGGTGGTGGCTTATGATGGAAACCTCTATGCAGAATAATTGGGAAAGTCTCTTCTAAACAGTGTCCACTTTAGTTTTATTGATGGCTATTATACAAAATCCTTCTCAGCTATGTTACATTTAATTTGTCTCCTTGCAAACTCTTCTTCATGTCACCCATTAAGTCTTTTTTCTCATCTGAAAATGAAAAGATTTGCTTGAAAGGTAACAGTATTTTGTTTATTTATTTGTTTTTAGAGTCAAAGTCTTGTGAGTTCATTTCAAATTAATTCAAGAAAGGTTTATTCAGGCACAGTGGCATACTCCTGTAATTCCAGCACCTCTGTAGCCTGAGGGAGGAGGATCACAACTTCACAGCCAGCCTCAGCAATTTAGAGAGACCCTAAGCAACTTAGTGAGATCCTGTGTCAAAATAAAACAAAAAAGGGCTGGGGATGTGGGTCAGTGATTAAGCTTCCCTGGGTTCAATCCCAAAAAAAGGGAAAACAAATGAACAAACAAAAAAAAAATAGATTGAACAACCTTGTAGGATGCATTTGAGTATGTTATCATTTGATTTGACAAAAAACAACCTCATGTTTATTTTAAAAACTTTGAAGCTATTCTGTGAACAAAAACAAAAAGTTTAAGCTTTTATTTCATGACCTTGTCCTCTACCTTTGTCTTCCATGCACCTGTGTGTCCTTTAATGGTATTCTAAATGTGGTCAGAGTTATTTTTAGATTTATAAAAGTGATCAGCAAGGTAAATTTTATGCAAAACTCTACACAATCCATTTAATGACCTATAGTGGAAAGGAAGGAAGGAAGATGAACAGATGGAATCAATGACAGAATCACTTTTGCACTTTGAGATGAGCTCACTTTCGTATACTTTAGAAGTGGTCATTAGTGATGCCAAAGTGATATATGTGAATGTCACTTTCATCAATATACACACTTCAGCCAGGCACAGTGGTGCACCCCTGTAATCCCAGTGGCTCCAGAGGCTGAGGCAGGAAAATTATGAGTTCACAGCCACCTTAGCAAAAATTAGATGCTAAGCAATTCATTGAGACCCTGTATCTAAGTAAAATACAAACTATGGCTGAGGATGTGGCTCAGTGGTCAAGTGACCCTGAGTTCAATCCCCAGTAACTCCCTACCAAAAAAACCAAATACACCTTTAATATGTTTCAAACAATTATTTTATCACTAATCAATGTTTTACTTAAAATTAATTATGGGTGGATTTACTTAATCTTCATATCTAAAGTTAGTGAGTAAGCTAAATGTTTCTTTACATTTAGGCAGAGTCCAAATAATAAGCATTTATAGATGGAAAAACTACTCTCCAAACTCCGATTTTATAGACAAAATTTAACATTCATTTATACTTTGATCTATCATAAAGTGCTACAATTTATAGACTTCAAAGATGTGACACATGAGTATAATTAATTACCTCAGTCCAAGGCAAGAGCATAACTCCTAATATCATTTTACTGATTTGATTAATGTTTTGATTCATTGGCATACATTTGTGGGATTACGGGGAAACTGAGACAAAACTTCAGGTTGAATTGTAATGATAACAGAAATGTGGAGATTCCTTTTCAAAGATTTTCACCTTTTGGGCAAATATTTTGCAAGCAGTTATTATTAATAAGGTAACATCACTGCAGCTATACATTCCAATTTGATCTGCTTTAACGTAACACAGTTAATATACTCACATTAAATATAATTGCTATTTAGAAGCAAAACTTGCATAGTTCCACTCTGCCCACATAACCATTGCTCAAGTTTGAATCACAGATACAAGGTCTTAGTGCATTTGGGCTTCTAATACAAAATACTGTATGTACTGGTTGACTTATGAATAGGAAAGACCTATTGTTCACAGTCCTGAAGACTGGGATGAAGATCAAGGTGCCAGTAGATCTGGTTTGTAATGAGGAGCTACTTCCTCATGTGTTGGGGGCTGTGCCAGCCAGAATGGCACCTGATCACATTGGCGGTGAGGAGGTTAATTAACATAAGCACACTCTGGTGATTTATCACTGGCCGTATTCAGTTAAGTCCATGCACACAACACGTGCACAGGTGTTCCCGAGCACACCTGCTTGGGCCTGATCGTTTTAACCCCTGCCCTGATGGGGCAGCTGGCTCCTCGCCTGATTGTGACTGGCGTGGCCCCGCCCTCTGCCTCCAGGAGGGAATATAAGTGGGCAGTGGGCGGGGGCATGAGAGTAAGGAGCAGCAGCAGTAAGAGCAGCAGCTAGCAGAAAGAAGCAGAGTAGAAGCCATTAGCAGAAAGGACGAAGAAGAAGCGGCAAGCAGATAGAAAGCACCTCTGAGAAGAAGCACCTCAGATAGACGCAACCTTAGTTCACAGGATGCAGGACGCACCTTTAAGAAGAAGCAGCAGAATTAAGAAGAAATAGATCTCTGATAAGCGTAGAAGCCTCTCTTTCTCTAAAACTTTCTCTCTAAGCAAAGTCTCTCTTCCTCTAAGCAAAGTCTCTCTTCCTGACAAGCAAAGTTTCTCTTCCTCTAAGCAAAGCCTATCATTCTCTCAGGGTCTCTCTTCCTCTATGAATTAGTGAATATAGGAAAAATAGTTTATTTCCAGGTCCCTCCGATAAATACCTGCGCAATTGTTGCCGCGGGCAGTGACACTCATGGATAACTATCTCACTCTAGTCTCACATGCAAAGCAGACAAAGGGTTTCTCTGCAGTCCTTTTTATAAGGGCGGTGATGCCATTTATAAAAGAGTCATCCCCATAATTCACCACCCAAAGTCCTCCTGATAAAACTACCTTAGAAGTGAGCGCTTTGACATTTGAGTTATTTTTAGGTGATGTACATATTCTGACCATAATGTGTACATGCTCTTTTCTCAGTTTAAAAGCACTCTATCAGTACTGTGAAGGCCCTTGGGTCTACATTCAGATTCATATCTCTAAATGGCCCTACTAAAATTGATTCAGATCTGATGGTGCTACTTTAAGCATGTGTATTATTTAAAATAGCAAAGCAAAAATCTTAGTCAATTTCCTGTGTCAAACAAAAAATAGCTATCACCTTTATTATTTACTTGTTAGAAGGATAAAAAAGTACTCAGTGAAAAAGTATATTTAATCCTGCACAAGTTGATCAAAATTAACTCCATTAATCAAGGACAAATATTCCCTGAGTGCTCTTGGAATATCTTTGGAAAGACACAAATTTATACCATTAATCTACTCATGAGGAAACAACAAAACAAATGAAGAACATAATAATAATGTGACATATGCTTCAAAATTCTCAATTAATTGTTGTAGTAATACTCTACATTTCAAAAGCCTCAAGAGATAAGTAATTTCAATACTTTAACTAGGTCCAGTACTGGAAAATAAAAAATGTTATAAAGTAAATTTTAAGGGCAATTTAAAAAAGTAAAGTACAGATGGCAAACTAGTCAAAAACATATCAATTTTAAATTTATAGTGATAATTGCACTGTGATTAAGATAACATCCTTTTTGTGGAAAATATTCATAGAGCTGTAATTGGCAAAAGACTGTGAAATGTGCAACTTACTCTCACTGGTTAGGAAGACACACACACACACACACACACACACACTGTAGAGAGAAAAAGAGATTTTTTTTAAAAGGCATATCAAGCAAAATGTCAAAAGTAGATGAAACTGGGTGAAAGATATTCTATGATCTTTGTAATTGTGGGCTGGCAGGGAGCCAAAGGGCGTGCTTGGTATCCTGGAGAAAAACAGGAAGCTGTTACAATTGGCTGCATGTATGTTTGAGCTCCTGATTGCTTGACCTTTAACAGGATTGGGTGGACATATCTGATCGAAATTGCTTATGCATGAGACTGCTTATATATTGAGGGTGAGACTGCTTTTTGGGGGTTTTGTTGTTGTTGTTGTGATCCGAATAAAGAAGAAGCTCCTTCATGACAATCTGAGGTGTATGTGTCCTTATGTCCCACTGGACGGCGACAGTAATATTCTTATTCTTGCAAAGTTTCTCTAAGTTTAAAATTCATTATCAGTAAAAGCTTCAAAATTTAAAAACTTCTTAAACTTAGATTTTTTTTTTTTTTAAAATGGGCATGCACTACTTTACTAAAATCTTAAGAAAAATAAAAGAAAAAGTCACTGAATTGTAAAAACAGCTCAGAATGATGTGACAAGTTGTATATATTCAAAATCACCATTTAATGGCTACTAATGTATGCCAGTGCAGTGATTGCAAATTCCCCACCCGACACACACTCTGCTGAGTTAGTCTCCCATTAAATAAAAAGAAGGTGTAGAAGGCAGAATTTACCTAACATGCAATGCATCAGGTATTTGAATGAGAGATTAACTATTATATTCATTAATTTTATGTTATATAAAATGTGGTATTTCTATTGTATCAAATTAGAGTTTTTAGTTCAGACTCTCATTTTAGAAACAAAAAAAGTGAAGTTCTAAGATATGATGTGACTTGACTCACATCACATGGTTCACTAGTGGGCTAGTTTACTACTGTGACTAATTAATTACCTAACCATGAATAGCAAAGTAATGTAATTAAATTGACCTGAAATATTTAATTCCATTTAATGGCCAAGGCCAAGTGAAATAGTTATAGTGAGAGATTGGCCTAAATTTGTGAAACTAAGTTACATTAAACACCCTCTGCGCTTTGGAATATTTAGGAATTCTTGATTTATATTTTTTACAATAAAATTTCTTTATTAAAATGTGAGTTATGTACAGTTAACAACACAACCCTAATTATCATCCCCCAGATAAAGTAATAGATCAACAGATTATTTTCAGTACCATTGAAGCTCCCAGCTTCTCTTTCTGGCCAAAGGAGACTACCACTCAGATTATTACTCTGACCTCTGTCATTCATCAACACTTCCTTCTTTGGAACATACTATAATTGCTGTCATGAAATATAAGCTCTTTGGTAATTGCTTTTGCTCAAAACTTAGGTGACTTAATTATTGTTTTGCTTATTGAAATAATTTATTCATTTTAATTGTAGGGAATTGCTTTGTGACTACATTACCATATATTGGTCCAGTTCATTGATAATGAATATTTGGGTAGTTGTGAATAATATCATTGTACCCATTCTTGTCCATATCTTTTGATTAAAGTATGTATGCATTTTTGCAAAGATTATGTCTAGGTCTAAAATAACTGGGATATTCAACTTTAAGAGTATTCAACAGCTCTCCAAATTGCTTGCATTCCCCCAGTGAGTGTACAAGAATTCCAGTTGCTTCAAATCTTTACACTTAGAATTGTCCTTTTCTCATTTGAGAGTGCATTATAGAATCTCATTTTTATTTTATTCATAGTTTTCTGATGAATATGGTTAAATACTTTTTCATATATTAATTTACTATTTGGATATAATTTTGTGAAGTGTCTGTTCACAATTTTGCTCATATCTTATTCTTTTTCCATTTATGCATTAGGAGTGGAATTCATTCTGCATGTGAGTATATTCAGAAAAGACTCATATGCCGAATGAATCCCACTTTTATGTATGTATGGCAAATATTTCTGTGGTTTTTCTTTTTCTTCCTCTTAATGAAGTATTTTGACGAATGTGAGTGTAAATTAATTTTGATTTAACACCTTTTCCTTTTTTCTTATTTAAGAAAACTGTGCCTTACTTTTTTTTTTTTTACTTTTTATTTATTGGTTCTTTTTAGTTATATATGACAGCAGAATCCATTTTGATGTAATTATACTGTGCCTTACTTCTAACTTCATGAAATATTTTTTCCCCACAGGCAAATAGTTTTGAGAAATGTGAAGAGTGGGAGTGATTTTTTAGAATTGACTGCCTTCTACTGAGTTTGCTACAGGACCCCATTAAATGTGTCCTCTTGTTCCACCTGTCCTATTATCACATTTCCTGTCTAGCCTGGGTGATAGCACAGTACATCACTAGTGCAGTTTACCAATGAAATGTGAACTTTAAAGAAATCACACAGCCCTGCTGATGCCTGGTATTGCTTCCTCCTAATGTATGAAAGGAAAATGTTGCTGCCTCTGGGTTGAGATCATGTCCTCTCCAGGAGAAATTTAAACTTTAGGCATAAAGTTAGTTTGAGTCAAGCAATATAAATATGCACTGAATCAGCTATCAAGCCTGAGAACTGAATATTGAGGTCAGAAGGAGGTTTGCAATACTAATGAGGATGTAAATTCAAGAAAGGCAGATTTTTGCAGGGGGTACTTCAGATTCTTTCTGTGTCTCTGTGTAGAGTTCATTTGATATCATTATCTTTCATCCAAGCAGGGTGTGAGTTTGATATGGTTGTTTAGGCTTGTAATCAGATGAATTCCCATGCTAAAATAGACACTTAAACTTCCCCCACTTTATTGAAAATTTTGCATCTGTTCATTTGCTTCCAACTCACACAGCACGCCTTCATCAAATTCTAAATATTTTCAGTTTAAAATTTTGCCTCTTAGGATAATTAACATTACTCTGTTCTTATTCAAATAATCTGAGTCCTTACTGCTTAACCATGGCATCTATTTATCTTTCCATTTAACCCATAATCATCACAGGCTTCATATTCATAACCTGTCTAGAGTTTTAAATGCAGGCAACAGCATGATCATGGGTAAATTGAATTACATTTACCACATCTAATCCCCTAAGCTCAAAGCAAGATTTTTTCCCCTTGACTTTTCTACCCACTTGACTTCTTATAGGGAGTTTCTTTATTAAATATTTTATATCCTTAGAGGACTGTCCACTGCTTCCTAATAGCCAAGTGGAGGCTACAATCACATAATTCTTTTTGGGGTAACATTAAATATCTACAAACCATTTTTTTTTTACCTGCAAATTATTTAAACCAATGAACTTGCTCTGGGAATACTAAAACACCAAATTATAATGCAGAAGCTAAAGACAGTATCAAAATACAGATGTAGAGTGCTTTGAATTTCAAACTAGACCTAAGCTTTTAAACACTTTTTCTGTCCTTAGCTTGACTGGGTTATTTAATTAATATTTATAGAATCCATACTTGCCAGGCTCTCATCTGGGAGCTTTGCAAATCAACTAACTTTATCTACATAATGAACCTATGGTGTAGGTGCTTCTATGGTTCACATCTTAAAAACAAAGAAAGTTATATGAAGTTAGGTAATTTAATAATGTGTTCAAGGTTGCACACCTAGAAAATGGTGAAGATGGGATCCTGAACTCCTGTGCTGTTTTTAAAACAGTGCCTATTAAGGAATAAAGGGCTCACACTACAAACAGTCTTGGTTCTCTTTTTCTTCTGACTGTGGTACAAGTCTTTACATTGAGGACCCAGTTGTGTTTGTTCCTTATCTCACACTCCTGACTTCTTACTTTTCTAGAAAGAAAGTCTTATGTTGATTTTGTTCCTCATGTCTACTCTTTTTTTTTCTTTATTTTATTTATTTATATGTAGTGCTGAGAATCGAACCCAGTGCCTCACACATGCCAGGCAAGTGCTCTACCACTGAGCCACATTCCCAGTCCCTCATGTCTAGTCTTATCATAAAGAGAACCAAGTCCTCTTCTTAATTTCCAGGTTGTGTCTGAAGTCCTGCTTTCTGCTATCCGACCTCAGGGATAAAGTCAATAGATAGAAACAGGGCCTAGATAGACATTTTGGATCAGGCACATTTTTAAAACAAATTTGTGACTTTCCTGTGATTCATTCACTCTAATGACTGTCTTCCCACAAATTCTTTAAATATTTTCTCCCCTACATAATAAATCTTCAATCTATGCATACAGGTAGAACAGTTGCATTGCTTAGAGAATGGGGAAGAGTGGGAGAAAGAACCAGAAGATGCTTTAATTCTAATATTTAACTTTCCATGTAGTGATTGCCCTTGGGTAAGTTACTTAATCTAATTCTCAGAACATTGTTTTTTGTGCTCATAAAATCCCAAAGAAAAGGCAAAAATGACTCTGTACCCTTTAGCTAATGTCTTCTCAGCCCCTGTCTACTCTTCACCCTGTCCTAACCTGTGATCCTTGATAGCACCATTCTACTCTATTTCTGAGGTCAACTTCCACTGATTTCAAAGATGAGTGAGATGATGAGGCATTTAGCTTTCTGTGCAGGAAATAAATTGCCCAACATGGTGACTAAAATTAACAATATATTGTAATTTAAAAATTAATGAGTGTTATTAAATATTCTCATTATAAAATCTGAAATATAGGATGTGTTGCATATGTTAATTAGTCCTACTGAACCATTCTACAATGCACATATAGAAATTTACTAAACACTTTCCATAATCTTTTATTCAGTATTTTATAAAATACTCTTATTTAGCCACTATCAAGAGCATAGGCAAAGGCAGATGCATACTATCATCATTTTACTGAATTCCTGGAAATTTCAACTTATATTCAATGATCCTTCCAATGATCATTCTTCTCACATTCATTCTTGAGCTCATCTCTTCCAAGGAGTGAATCCTTTACCCTACTTCAGACCTGGTCTACACTCTCATTATCAATACTAGCAACTGGTTCATTATCTCCATTTCATAGATCCTATTTGGCAACTAGCATCTCCAGCTTTCCAAACTTCACCTTCCAGGATCCAACAATCCACAACTATATTAGAAAACTGTTTGTAGACCTTCCAATCCTCCATCTTTTCTTTATTCAGCTCAAAATCCAAGATAAATCATATTGGTCCTTTTATTATACAGGTCTTATATTTGTCTTGAACTTTCCCATTTTTTGATCCACCCAAAATTCTTGCCAACATCATAATTCTAATTAAATACAGGTTTTATATTCTACTCTTAGATGGGTTTACTTACATGGTGAAAAAGTACAACTACAGAAATTGCTTTCACTTTAAATTCAAGACCACATGCTATAGGTAGTGCTTTAAAGCTGCCAGACATTCATAGTAGATGTATCTGATCCTTCACTCTCTCCTGTATATATAGATGTAGGCAGATAAATTATTGGTGCAAGAAAAATATACTCTTAAGTGAACAAAGTAGACAAAACCAAGTTATCTTGTTAGGTGGTATGCCATGATTGCTGAAGAACACGTAAAGTCCTTTTTCTTTCTGTTTGTTTGTTTTTGGTACCAGGGATTGAACTTGGGGGCACTGGATCACTCAACCACATCTGCAACCCTATTTTGTATTTTACTTAGAGACAATGTCTCACTGAGTTGCTTAGCACCTTGATGTTGCTGAGGCTGGCTTTGATTTTGTGATCCTCCTGCCCCAGTCTCTTGAGCCACTGGGATTACAGGCATGAAGCACCATGCCTGCTTCTTTTTGGTTTTTTTGGGTTTTTTTTTTTTTTTTTACTTTCATTTTGTTTGAAATGTTTACAATGAACAATGTTTAATAAAATGTATATGCAAATATGTGCATTACATATGAAGTATCCAAATACTTCAGTCTGTAGACAATAAAAGAAAGACAGCTAAAGAAAGTCAAACAAGATTACTGTTGGGGTCAGGGAGTATAACTCAGTGGTGGAGTGCTTGCTTAGCATGTGTGAGGTCCTGGATTCAATTCTTATCACTGCAAAATAATTAATTAATTATTGATTTATTGAGTGCATGGCTTGAGAGATTCTATTCTCCCATCATAAGACAATTACTATTCCTTTTTCTGTAAAGGTGGTATTTACTAAGTATCAACAGGTGTATCTGAGAGTCTATGAAAATACCCAGTAATTATACAGGCTTCTAGCTCTACACTCTACAGTAAAATAATTTCCTGCTTACTAGGATTAGGGATTTTAGTGAGTGAACCATTTAATGTTTCTCTGGTCTGAAATATGCAATAGAGGATACATAAATAGAGAAGAAAATCATGTCTCCAGACAATGGACTTTTATCTTTTTTTGATTATTTTTATATAGCTCCTAATATTTCTTATGTCTCCAGATCTTTAAATCTTAGATAAGCATCAAGATTTCAGAATATATTCTTGTTCAATAAAGAAGAAGCATTTTCTTCTGAAAGATTCCTTCAGATGCCATCACTGACTCATGCCATTCTGATCCTGTTTCCTTTCTGTTCTTCCTTGCTGCATAAATTTCCAGCATTCTAAACTCATTCTAGAGATTTGGTTTGTTTTTTTTGCCATAGAGAAACAACTCAATAGAATCTCAAAGAAAAAAAAATGTTGCAGTCATAATGTCATGTGCTTTAAAATAACTGTATATTAAAGGAGAGTAAACAAAACTTTAAATTCTTCAAAATTCAGGAAATTCTTCAAATTTCAGGTACTTATAGAAAAAGCTTTGTCTTTTAAATGTAAATTTATGGTCTTAGCAGGTCATTTCTTAATATATACAAGAGGTTAAGTAGTATAGGTGTTTGGTAATCCAGAATTAAAATGTTCTTTATTCAGTTCTTCTATTTTTCTTCATCATTTTAGTATAAGCTAACTCAAAAGTTTCGGCATGTTATTTGTAAACTGTTAGCAGTTTGCCCTCTGTGAACTTCAAAGCAAAAGTAGCTTCTCTCTGAGCTTTCTTCCATTTAGACCTCTCAACCCCTTCATTTTCCCGCTTAGTATGTTTCCTCTGGTAGTTTGATCAATTATTTTTTTTCTGAAATATTTGCTGAGAAGATGAACCTCTCAGTGCTAAAACAGAAAAAGTCTCAGCAAACAGGGAGTGACCCAGGCATATCAGCATGAGTTTCAGTCTTATTTCCATCAGGATATTCATTCTTACCTTGAATTTTGTGATTAGTATTATGTGTATGAACACAGGGTAGTCTTAGTACTTTTGAGGATCAATTTGAATAAAAGAGAACAATAATTTAGGCATTTCTTGTTAGTAAAAGTGCTACTAACAAAGGATATTTATTGATGGTGCAGCTATGGAGTCATTTTATTCCTCAAAATGAGTTTCAAAATTTTGGGAATGATTTTCCATATCCATTTTTGCTTGTTCTGGATACTTCTTGAGAATTTACATCAATCCTTTCTCAATATCTTTGCATTTTTAATGTGGATCTCTGCTGAACTTTTGATGTGGTAGGAAAAAAATGAGGTCAAGACCTTACATGGAAACATACAGTTTGGGGAATAAATCCTCTAATGACCCTTTTCAGACTGAGTAACTCTATTTTTCTGAACTAGAATTCTATCAAGTTTTAATGTGTTTTTCTATGAGAAAGCAAAGAACATCAAGTTCCTAAGAAAAAGTATTCTTTGTAAATTAAAACTTTTATGGCAGTTTATTTCTGTTGTAAAAATTAAGAATTTCAAAATTTCAGTGTCAGAAATGACATAGTCCATATGAGGTACATAACAATTCATTTTCTTAAACTTAAGGAAAATAGTGGTGATTATCACTTTAATGTAAGAATTTATTAATGGTGATTCCAGTCTCAGATATCTGTAGTAAAGCAAACCTGGCATCTATAGAATTTATAAAATATGTATCATTGGAAGAATTTGTGTAATTACTTAGGTCTAATTTCCAAGGCCATGAGGTCACTTTAAGAAACTGTGACTCTTATGCCAAAGTAATTCCAGATAATAGATGTCATTGGAAGTGTTATTATAATATTCTAAACTTTCACCTCTAATATCTTGCTGTATTTTCCTATGAATTTTCTTTCTATATATCTTTAATTTGACCCACTGATTGATCTATTTTCCAGGCTTTCAAACTTCCTGTTTCTAATAATTAATTTTCCCTCCTGACTCAATATTATTTTGACACTGTGATAATGTATTGGTCTAGTGATAACTGAATGTCTCTATTTTAGCCTTCTGTCTTTCTAACTCTCTCCCTCACCCCATATTTCTCTACCTCTTTCTCTCTCTCTCTCTCTCTCTCTCTCTCTCTCTCTCTCTCTGTCTCTCTGTCTCTCTCTCTCTCTCTGTCTCTCTCTCTCTCTCTCTCTCTCTCTCTCTCTCTCTCTCTCACACACACACACACACACACACACACACACACACACACAGCCCTATTAGTGTCCTCTCTAGTAATACAGATAAGACCTAAGAGCTGATCTCCAAGCTGTTCTGGGATAAAAATCTTACTGATGATTGCTTCATTCCTTTCCTTTCCATGTTTTTCTAAATGTCTTTTTATTATGGCCTCACATCAATACTCTGGCAAACCAGTTCAGAAAGAATGTATATCAATATAAAAACAATTAAAAAGGTATTCATAAGTATTAAGTCACTATGCTGCAAATTTAATTGTTACTTCTTTCACTCCCATATCATTCTTAAGGATTGAAAATTCCAAATTGCACATATAATTGTTTATTTGGGATAAGGTTCATAGTCATTGATCTTGCAAGTTCAAAAATACAAACTTTTTGCATTAGCTTTTAATTTTGAAAGATGGATTATTTTATAATCAATTTTAAGCACAGAAGAAAAAAGTCACTAATAGAAATATCATGTCCACTATAGGAATCATTGTATTATTGGTGAAATACTTTCTAACATTTTCCTAAAACAACCTATTCATTTCCCAACAAGAGGTTATCAGTCATGAAAGGTGTTGGCAGAAGATGTACAATGGTCTGCAATTCAACTGACTCTTAAGTTTCACTTTTGAAAATAATTCACCTTTGATTCTGAGTTATTTGGTGAGACAGAGCCCCTGATTGCTCACTTAGCTGCACTCTTAGCCAATTTAGCCCTAAGCACTTTTTCAATGATTCATGATTCTTTAAATGTACAAATCCCCTGCCTACATTTAGAAGGGTAATTTGTGAATATGACTACATTAAAATTTCACATTTGCTTATTACAAAATGAGAACTTTGAAGCCATCAACTTATTTCATTGCTCATTGCACTTTTTGGAATTTATAATAATCATTTCACAAATATTTGCTTATTTCAACTTATTTCATTGGTTATACATCAAGAAATAAAACCAGTTTATAAGACTGATCTTTACTTAAAGTCATGTATTTGTAAATGTTTTATAATGTTTATAATGGTTTAGGAATGAATGAATCATACAATAAATAATTGATTGCATGAAACAGTTTAGAAAACATCTTTGAAATTTGTAGGGTTAAATGAGGCTGTTGCTTTCTTGTATAAGTGTTGCCTTAAAATATAGTAGGTATAATTTTTTTAATTAAAATTTTTTTCAGACTGAATTATATAATGAGGGGAGGTGGTGGGGAAAGAGAAGAAAGTAGGTACAGTTTTTAAGAAGTGGTGACTTTTTATTTTATAATGCAAGTTCATGGGATTCTGATCTTTAAAATTCTTCAAAATCATTTCAACAGTATCCTACAAGCTGTGTATAAGACAGTCATCAGGTACCCCAAAGAAGTCTTCCTTTTTCTCTGTTCCACTTTTCTGTATAAATTTTTGTGAAATTCTGTCCAAACTTTTTATTTGTGCTTATCTACTTTATATATAAATAAATCTGTGGGTGCTTTCTTAATATCTGAATTATGTTCTTTATAATTTCTACATTTTCCCAGAATGACCACTTAACAGTGTCAGTGCTCTAAGAAAATAACATTGCTAGAGGGAGTTAATGATGGGTGACTACTAACATTTAAACTTTTGATGTGCAAAGTCTGCCATCAGAAACTAAAAATACAGATAATAGAATACAAAAATATTTTCAATGCATATGGCAAATAATAAAGTAACAATAATTTTAACAAAGATCTTGAATAATTAGGAAAAATGAAAATAAAACACAGTAGAAAAATAGAGGGAAAGATGTAAATAGGCAACCACAGAAGCAGAGTGTGAAATAACTCCTTAAAGCTGTGCAGCTTTCTCTAGAAACCAGGAAGTGAAATTGAATTAAATATGAAATACCACTTCCCATTATATAATTGATAAATAAGTTGATTGATAAGTCCATTGTTTATGAAGATTGGGGGAATGGAATGTGGCATTTTCATTCATTGCTACTGAAATGTATGCTGTTAAATGTAACAAGTCTTTAGATTATATTATTGCTACAGCTATTAAAATAGTTTCAACTTTTGAAAATTAACTCCAAAGAAATAAGCATGTAAGTGTAAATTGCAGCATTGTTTTTTGTGTGGTTAAACTGTAAGGATTCTCAGTGTTAATCATCAATAGGGGAACTGTTCAATGAACTGCACTATACCAAATCATAGATTAGTGTATGTTTGTTAAAAAGAGAGAAATAGATTTTACTAGTCTAAAGAAATTCCCAGAATCATGTTTAAGCCAGAAAAAAAATGTGTATTGCATTGTATGATAGCATTAATTTAAATAATAGGACTGTCATGGAGAATGATGCTTTAACTTTGGATATGTAGAATGTGTGCCCTATGGGAGTTCATGAAATGAAAGAGAAGGAGGAAGGAAGGGGAGTACTAAAAAATCACTATTAGTAAATATTATGTTACTTGAAATTTTAAAAAAATTATCAAGCATACTATGATCCTAGTTAAAGTTACATATTTGGATATGAATCTATGCTTTCATACAGCTATTAAAGAATGATCACAGATTTTCTAAGGATTCCCCACACTGCTCTCCAGAGCGGCTGAACCAATTTGCAACTCCACCAGCAATGTAAAAGTGTGCCATTTTCCCCACATCCATGCCAAACTCTATTACTGTTTGTGTTCTTGATAATAGCCATTCTAATTGGAGAAAAATGAAATCTTAGAGTTGTTTTAATTTGCATTTCTCTAATTACTAGAGATGTTGAACACTTTTTAATATATTTATTAATCACCTGTATATCTTCTGTAAAGTGTCTGTCCAGTTGCTTGGCCCACTTATTGATTGGATTCTTTGTATTTTTTGGCGTAAAGTTTTGTAAGTCCTTTATAAATTTTAGAGATTAGTGAGCCACATTTTGACCCAATTATCCCACTCTGTGGTTTATACACAAAAGACTTAAAATTAGCATACTACAGTAACACAGCCACATCAATGTTTATAGAAACTTGATTCACAAATAGCTAGATTGTGGAACCAACGTAGATGCCCTTCAACAGATGAATGGCATGTGTATACATACACAATTGAATATTATTCGGCCATAAAGAAGAATAATATCATGGCAATTGCAGATAAATGGATGGAATTGGAGAATATCATGCTAAGTGAAATAAGTCAATCCCCAAAAAACAAAGACCAAATGTTTTCCCTGATAAGTGGATGATGATATATAATGGGGGTGTGAGGGGTAGGGAGAAAAGAATGGACGAACTTTAGATTAAGTAGAGGGAAATGAGGGGGGTGTATAAAAATGGTGGGATGAGACAGATATCATTACCCTATGTACATGTATGAGTACATGAGTCTACATGATGCACAACCAGAGAAATGAAAAGATGTATCCAATTTGTGCACAATGAATCAAACTGCAGTCTATAAAAATAAAAAAACTAATAAGCCAAACCAAAAAAAAAAGTTTACACAAAAAATGTCATTAATATTTATCTGAGATTTTTCAGTAAACTTTTACATTCTTCCTCAATTATCTGCTTTTCTTTAAACTTTTATAATGATTAACTTTTTTCATTCACATAATCAGGAATATTTACCATTTTAATTTTATAAAAATATTGCTTCAAATATGGCATATTTTAAAATTATTCTGTGATTCTGTGAATGATTTGCCTTTTCCTAATGTGTTCAGCAATGAGATATGCAAACATAATTACATAGATGTGGAAAATATCTCTCCAAATCTAAAGCTCAGACTCATAATTATCCCCCACTGCAGTTTAGAGATGAAGTGTACCTCAAAAGCTCTGACACTGCAAGAATTGTCAGAGATGACATGATTAGATTTTGAGAGGTGTAACCTATTGATTGATTAACCTTCTGATTTCTATGATATGGATTAATTGGGCAGTAATTGTAAGCAGAAGAGGGCTAGGGAAAGTAGGTCACTGCAGGTGTGACTTTGGGTATACATTTTGTTGCTAGTGAGTAGAGCTCTCTTTCTCTCTACTTCCTGCTTCCTGAGTTGCTTCCTCCCCAAGCTCTTCCATCATGATGTTCTGTATCATCTCAGTCCCAGAAATGTAGAATGGGTCATCAGTGGACTGAGACCTCTAAAACTGTAAGCAAAAATAAGCTTTTCCTTCTCTTTGTTTTCTTGTCATAATGACAAAAAAGTTAACCAAATCTCTCCCCCCAACTTTTTTTTCTCTTTTTATGTTCAGGAACGAGGGCAGTGTTCTCCACAATAAAGAGCAAATTCTTTCCATAATGTCTCTCCTTTAGAGAACTAGTTAAATTCATGTAGTTTGAGTTTTCTGATGACTGGAGCAGAATGCATACCTGTGAAGTTGTTTGTAATTCATTAAAGTTTGTGCACATTTTTCTTTGGACATGAAGATGAAAACTGAAAATTTGGTTAAACCCTATGTAGATGATTTAGCTAATTCACATAGAGGCAACTCTCTCCCTTGTTAGAATATAAGCTCCTGAGAACTGTAGATAAACCATCTGAAACACCTCAGGAGAATGTTCTTTTCAGGGAACAAATGGAATAGTCTGGGGAACCAGTTCAGCTTTCCAAAAAAGTGATTAATTGGAAAGAACATGAGAGAGCAAAAATGTCAAGACTACAATTCTGGTCCCTCTAATTAATACTTGAAGCCAAGTGGGGTGGCTCAACCTATAATTCCAGCAGCTCAGGTGACTGAGGCAGGAATATCATAAGTTCAAAGCCAGCTGCAGCAACTTAGGCCTTAAGCAACTCAGCAAGACCCTCTAAATAAAATATATTTTTTAAAAAGGGGTTAGGGATGTGACTCAGTGATTAATTCTCCAAGGGTTCAAATCCTTGAACCAGAAAATAAAGAACACTTTGAGCAGTTTTCTTTTACTACTGGTCTGAATTCATTTTCATATAAGTTGAGGATTATCTTATATCTTTGTATTTTCAGTACCTAATCCTAGGCAAAGAGTTTGCAGACATTAACACTCCAGATATCAAATGAAATTATTTAGCTGAACCATTCTTTTGTTTCCGTGGGTTCAGCTTATTTTGTTGTTTTGTTTTCTTTTCTTTTGGTGGAGGGTACTGGGATTGAACTCAGTGGCACTTGACCACTGAACCACATCTCCAACTCTATTCTGTATTTTATTTAGAGACAGGGTCTCACCGATATGCTTAGCACCTCGCCACTGCTGAGGCTGGCTTCAAACTCCCAATCCTCCTGCTTCAGTCTCCCCAGCAGCTAATACAGGTGTGGGCCACTGTGGCGAGCTGCCTCGCCACCATGATAAGATGGCGCTGGTTTCCTGAAGTGCTTTCTAGGTAAACAAGCCCATATTTGGTTAAGCCAACTGTTGCAAGTGGGAGCACCTATGAACATAGGCCAAGTGGCAGGAGTAGATTGGCTATTGCAAGAGTATAAAAGTGTATGAATTCGGCTCAAGAAGAAGAAGAAGAAAAACCATGGTTTTATAATAATAAGGTCCTTATTAAATTGCTGAAGGAAGATTCCTGTGTCGTGCTTTCTTGCGGGCCAGGGACACGACAAGTGGTGCCGAAACCCGGGAGTCAGAACTTTCAGTGGTCAGGGGGTGCACCGGTGAATACCACAGGTAAGTGTGGCGCTCCTCTATAGATAAGAGAGAGCAGTAACCGACTTTGCATAGTCGGTCAGCAAAGATAAATACAACCGACTTTGCGTGGTCGGTCAGCAAAGATAAATATAACCGACTTTGCGTGGTCGGTCAACAAAGAGAAATATCTTGTTTTCGCTTTCATTCTGCTTGCTCTGAACGCTGCTTTCATTATGGGCAATTCTCCATCTAGTTCATTAGTACAGCCTTTAGATTTTTTGTTGCGCTCCAAAGAGCTCAAGGTCAAACGCAGTACTTTAGAAACATTCCCTGTAAGAATTGATAAAGCAGCCCCATGGTTTGCTGTCTCCGAAAACTTGACTCCTGCCAGCTGGGATAAGTTGGAAAAAGATTTGGATTTCCTTCAGGAGCAGGGACAATTGGAGAAAGGGGTGATACCAGCTATGGAAATTAATAAAAGGATGTATTCTTGATGGTAGATGTCAGGAAGCTATTCATAAAGAACAGGAAGTTCTTGAACAACTACATGAGGAGAAGTCCGAGGATTCTATGAGTACTTCCAGTAAACATAGTGCAGGAGAGCAGGTTTATGGAGCTATTCCAAAGAGGAGACTATACCCAGATTTAAAAGCCCTTAGAACACCAGAAGATACAGGGGAGTCAGAATCAGGCGGTGATGAGGAAGTGAAAGAGCTAACGCAGCACTCACGGAAGGTGAAGATAAAAGAAGGGGGAACTAAGAGGCAAAAAGATTTTAGACAAAAGGACTATGAGGAAGAACAGAAGCCAGCTCTAGCCTATGATCCTCCCCCATATGTGGGAGGGGTTCCAGGCACGGGTAGAACTTTTAACTCTGCAGCTTGGAGGGCTGCCCATGTAGAGTTGGGATTTGCCTGTCCTGTATTCCAGGATAATGATGGGGGAAGACATCAGGGACCCATAGAATTTAAAACGATAAAGAATATAGCAGAATCTGTCCGCACTTATGGTGTGGATGCTGCTTTTACTATCGCCCAAATAGAGGGGCTCAATAGATTCTGCATGACCCCCTCGGACTGGGCCAGTTTAGTGAAAGCTTGTGTTTCCCCAGGTAAATATTTAGACTGGAGAGCCTTCGTGTTAGAGGGGGCCAATGAACAGGCTGCACGCAACCAAGCTATGGGCAAACCTGCCTGGGATGTGGATATGCTTCTGGGGCAGGGTAGATTTGCCAATCAACAAACAGGCTTTCCATTAGAGGTTTATGAACAAATTAACAAGATCTGCATTGCTGCCTGGAAAGCACTCCCTAATAAAGGAGAAGTGCGAGGTAACTTAACAAAAATTGTCCAAGGCCCCACAGAAGCTTTTTCAGATTTCGTGGCTAGAATGGTAGATGCAGCAGGGAAGAGCTTCAGGGATGCTGATGTAGCTATGCCTTTAATTAAACAATTAGTATATGCACAATGTACAAGAGAATGCAGAAATGCTATTAATCCATTTAAAAGCAAAGGCATAGAGGCATGGATGAAAGCTTGTAGAGAAATAGGTGGCCCGTTAACAAATGCAGGCTTAGCCGCTGCCTTCCTTCACATGGAAGGACTATTAAAGGCTTTATTAAAGGCTAATGGAGCACCTTTAAAGGTTTCCTCAGCTAGGAAGTTTTTAAAAACTGTAGAAGACAAAGCCCCTTGGTTTTTAGATAAGGGATTGTTGGATCAAGAGAAACTATCACAAGAGATAGAAAAAGGCCCCCGTCCTGATCCCTTCCATGCAGCTCCATGGCCACCTAGGGAGGGAACACCCGTGTCCTTGAAGCTGTTCTCCCCCTAGGCAGAGAGCTCAGCAACTCCATTCCTCAAAAGTAGTAAGAAATAATGTTTTGTGATTTTCTGCATTCAAACATAACCTGATTTCTCAACCAGGAAGAAAAAGGGTTAAAAGGTCCTGGGTGATCCTCCCTCCCCCCTGCCTGGCCTTGCTGAAGCCTGCATTGGAATGTAAACTGCAACAGTCTCAGCGGGAAAGGGGGTAACCTGAAGATAAGAAAAAGAAAACAAAAGGGTGTCTGTTTTAAACTTCTGGGTTGCTACACTGAACTAACCCATTTTCCAGGATTCTTGTTTTGTTTTGTTTTTCTTTAATGCTGTATTTTTGAGCTCATAATTTTTATCCTGCATACCTAGGTTAATGATTTTTTTTTCTTTTTGATCAGTTCTATTTTTTATTCAACTAAAGTTTTTGAACATCTGTTACATTGCAATGGAGATTCACCTATAAAGTTACAAGGCCTTTGATTTTGTGTTATTTGTATGTCATGCTGTCTGGTGTCATGTCTTGTCTGCATCAAAACTGAGCGCTCCTAAAATTAAAATTTAAAAATGGATCCAAATACTTTTATTCATGTGATTTAAAAGGGTTCAATTTAAATTGAGTAAACTAATAAAAGTAAAATGTCTTTAAAAATAACTTGCAAGTCTCTAGGTGGTCAAACTAAAGGAATGTTGATGTTAAACAATGTCTAATATCAATTGTTTCTAGGACTTTTCTTCAACAGGAAAGAGACAGCAAATACTGTTCAGGACACCTGCCTGCTTTCTTGGTTTTTACAGAATAAGTGAATTAGAGTTAACATATATGGGATTACTCAAATGTGTTTGTAGAGACATCTGATTAATTTGCAAAGTTAAAATGCTAATTGTTAAATAACATCAAGTACTCTTAACTCCTTAAATTCCATGGAGTATCATACTTAAACATTATTGGTGTTTTCATAGGTTGGTAAATAAAAAGGGTTTAAACTTGCTTTGTGTCATCACTAAACTAAAAACAGGGTTACTAAGAGTTATGTCTTAACAAGTACAATTCTATATACAAAGGGTTCTAAAGGTTTCAACTGTGTTTCAATTAGAGTACTATAAACAACAAAATATTTAATCTTATTAAAATAGAGCAATTTATCTAAATTCAGAAATTTCATAAGAGTTGTTTCAGAATGTGAACAAAAAGGGGTCAACAGATAGGAAAGAGAAAATAAAAGGGTCTGGGTATGGAAATATATTTAGTAAAAGGGAAAAGGAAATGTTTCTGGGTAAGAAAGTTCTTGTGTGATGGAATACATGAGGGTCTAAGTAAAGTGCTAAGAAAGTCTATGTAAGTAAAGGGCAAGTTTCAACATGTTTGTGTGAAACTAAGTTGGTTGTATGTATGTGAAACAGCCAAAGCTATTTAAGGTTTTTCCTAAGGTGAAATACTAATGTTCTGATATAAACCAAAGTTTAATCTACATGGTAAAATGACAAGGTAAAATGGCAAGGATTTCTTAGAAACACTAATTTACTCTTAACTTTGTGTCTATTAAGTTTTATTCTTTAGAACAATTAGTCTTAAAAATTGGGGTTTATACAATTATGGTTAAACAACTGTTAGAGTATTGTACTATGTTACAGAGTCTAAATTTTTCTTTAAAAACTAAATTTGGTAAGATAAAAGTGTCAAGGTAATTGTAAAATTGTCACTAGTTGTATATTAAATGTGTTCATATTTTTCAGGTATACAAGTTTTTAAAGCAGGGAATTTATCAAGCTGCTATTCTCCAGATTAAACTTGTCTGTAATGGTAATCTTAAACTTATAAAGAGTAAATTTTAATTGGGGATTTATTTCTATCATTTAATGTTCTATTATGGGACATATTATCAGTAAGGTATATGTAAAATTGGTTACTTATTTCACTGAGATAAAAATTTAAATGTAAATATATATCTAAGAGTTAGTGACAGCCTGATTTGTTTAAAGGTTCATATTGTAGAAGGTAAAAGCATTTTGCTACACAAAAGAAAAGTTAAAAGCTCTCTCAGCCTTTCTTTGATTGATTCCTGTTTTGGATATAATGTTAGACTGTGTTAACTAATGTTTATATGGACTCAGAAATCAATATATATAAACTTCTTAAAATGACATTTAAGAAAGAGTATAATGCATTATAGCAAAAATGG